>NC_092236.1:56154934-56157434 GCF_036320965.1 Panulirus ornatus
TTCTCGTACCTTTCTCATAACCTACAACCCGAAGAGGATCTTCCTCAAAGATCACGTCTCACTTTTCCTCATACCCTACGACCCCAAGAGGATATTCCTCAAAGATCACATACCAGTCTTCCTCAAGGCTACAACCCCCTCCCCAACCCCCTCCCTCTCAAGGTCCCCTCTCCCAGAACCTACCAACCTTAAACGAATCTTCCCTCCAAAGAGTCAAAGATTCTTATCAACAACTCAGAGTCACCAAGCTTTAAAGCATTAAGCTTTGAAACATTAAGCTTTAAAATATCAACCTTTAAAACATTAAGCTTTGAAACATTATTCATATCAAGCGTCCCCCCCTCCCACTTAGTCATCAATCATAGAGTCAATCATCACCGAGAATATATATATATATATATATATATATATATATATATATATATATATATATATATATATATAAACCGCTGCCTCGTCCAGCAGACATCAATCACTGGTTGACGGTGACGTCACTACTGACCCAAAATTGACGTAGTGAACATCATCAACATCAGGAGGGGGTTGGTGTGGTGTGGGAGTGAGGGAGGAGGAGGGGGAAGGTGGGGGTAGTTACAGGGTGGGGTGCGGGAGAGGGGGGGGGGTTTGTTTACATATTTCCCCCCATTCTCTCTCTCTCTCTCTCTCTCTCTCTCTCTCTCTCTCTCTCTCTCTCTCCATGTGTGGCTGGAGCTGACCCTAACGACAGGAAATTGTTTTTATCTTTTTTTTATTTTCTTTTTTTTTTTTTTGACGGGTTAGATGAGTGGTATGTCCATGACTTGACTAGGGGGAGAGGAGAACGGGGGAGAGGGAGTGGAGAGGAGAGGGGTGGTTGAAGGAAGGGAGGGGAGGGGGGGGAGATGGTTCAGTTGCCTTGGCTTCTTGGCTTAGTCTCATTATGCTGAAAAAAAAAAAAAAGATAAAAAAATTTTTCTTTTTCTTCTTTCGTTTCATATATTCTTTTTTTCTCCCTTTTTTCCATCGTCGTGCATCTTCTTCGTCCTCCTCCTCCTCCTCCTCCTCCTCCTCCTCCTTAACATTTCATGGCAGGGGACAAGACTGAGTGGCTTGTTCCACGAAGAAAAGTGAGTTTTTGTGTACAGGTCACAATACAGAGAGAGAGAGAGAGAGAGAGAGAGAGAGAGAGAGAGAGAGAGAGAGAGAGAGAGAACGCAATTACTCACAGGTCCCCCCTAAGACTCTGATATATATATATATATATATATATATATATATATATATATATATATATATATATATATATATATATATATAATCATATTAGCTTCGTCTCTACGATGTATATCAACTGACTGTTCTATTTCTCTCTTGTGTCGCTCCTGATGATGTGATTATTACACGAAAGTGCACTTGGGAACTCATCATATTTCATTTTCCCCATTGACTCATAGGAATATATATATATATATATATATATACATATATATATATATATATATATATATATATATATATATATATATATACATACATAATGCCCATCTCCGGATGTCTCTCATGTATTTTCCCATCAAGGAGCGATTCCTCCTAAATCTGATGGTTCCTCCCCCCCCTCATCTAAGTCATTATAGGAACCTCCTCATTCACATCATAACCTTTGAGTAAGGAGACAATGGCTTATTCAGGGCCACCATTAAGGGACACAAAGGATTTCTTATTTCGCCTCCACTAATGAACTTATGCCCCCGTACTGCAGGTGGGTGAGGAACACGGCGAGGACGAGAGAGACAGGGTGGGGGGGGGGAACAAAGAGAGAGAGAGAGAGAGAAGAGAGAGAGAGAGAGAGAGAGAGAGAGAGAGAGAGAGAGAGAGAGAGAGAGTGGGAGAGAGAGAGATGGAAAGAGTTATATTTGCAAAATCCATAATGATCGAAATATATTGAGAGACTATCAAAGAAAATAATCATTTCCATAGAGAGAGAGAGAGAGAGAGAGAGAGAGAGAGAGAGAGAGAGAGAGAGAGAGAGAGAGAGAGAATATATATATATATATATATATATATATATATATATATATATATATATATATATATATATATATATATATATATATATACTATTTGCCATTTCCCGTGTTAGCGAGGTGGAGTTAAGAACAGAGGATTGAGCCTTTGAGTGATTATCCTCACTAGGCCCCCTTCTCTCTTCCTTTTCTGGGAAAAAAAAAAAAAAACGAGAGGGGAGGATTTCCAGTCCCAAGCTCCCTCCCCTTTTAGTCGCCTTCTACAACACGCAGGGAATACGTGGGAAGTATTCTTTCTCTCCTATCCCCAGGGATAATATATATATATATATATATATATATATATATATATATATATATATATATATATATATATATACTCACAAAATGCCCAATAATCGGAGCACTGATTAATTATGATAACAAAATCATCTCTATACTTACATTCAGTATAACCATGATATAAAGAGAGGTGGGCGTTGAAATGCGTTTATGTA
>NC_092236.1:56164934-56174934 GCF_036320965.1 Panulirus ornatus
TTGTCATTATCATTATAATTAGAACTGTCACATTTTTCTTTCACAGTCTTATTATTCTCATTATCAGAAACAATCATCATTACTATAACACTCTCGTTAATTACGAGTACAATACTAACGATAGAAAAAAATGATTACCGATGATTATAAATAGATTAATTATCATTAGCGTGAAAATAAAGCCTACAGCATCACACCGTATTAACCAAACTAAAAAGATAAATAAATGAATTAATTCAGGAACGATTTTGTTCCTTTTTTTTTGTTTACAATTTTTCCGGATGACCCTCTCATCCCTCTTCTCCAGCAACGGCAGCAGTAACAGTATAGCAACGGCAGCAGTAAGAGTGTGGCAACGGCAGCAGTAACAGTGCAGCAACGGCAGCAGTAACAGTGTAGCAACGGTAGCAGTAACAGTGTAGCAACGGCAGCAGTAACAGTGTAGCAACGGCAGCAGTAACAGTGTAGCAACGGCAGCAGTAACACTGACCCATCCAGCTGTTTTGTGGCCGACATCAGAAACGTAGCTGGGGGAGGAGGAGGCAATGTTTACTCAGTCCTTCTCCTTCGGTAGCAGGACCTGCTGGCGTGTGTCAGGCATCGTCAGCCCTCACCTCTCCTGCAGAAGGGAACTGCTCCTCCCCGCCGCTCCCCGCCGCTCCAGCTTCCACCATCATCGCTTCCAGCCTCCAGGATCACGAGAGCTAGGCGATGGTCGTCGCTGGAACCATTCTTCTAGTGTCATGTCACGCCCAGCTTACTGTCTCACTAGACCACAGTCCCCCTCCAGGTTGTCCAGTCCACCAAGCTTCCAACCCTGTCTCATCCCCTTACTGTCTCACTAGACCACAGTCCCCCTCCAGGTTGTCCAGTCCACCAGGCTTCCAACCCTATCCCATCCCCCTACTGTCTCACTAGGACCTCAGTCCCCTCCAGGTTGTCCAGTCCACCAGGCTTCCAACCCTATCCCATCCCCCTACTGTCTCACTACACCCCAACCTCTTCAGACAAGTCTATTCAACCCACCAAGCTTCTCTGTGTCTCACATCAGACGGCAAACTGACCAGAAAGGAACAAGGTCATCACCATCACTTAACAATCGTTCCTAACAATCATCGCAGACTCGGGGGGCAATTAGACTACACCATCACCAAGGCCTAACGATCATTCCAAAGGCACTCTGCAGACTCAGGGCAATTAGGCTCCCGGCGCATGGAACATCTACACGACTTTCATCCTTCCCTGAGTCACTTAATGCCTCCCTCCTTCTGGCCTTCCTCCTTACCCACCACACAATAAGGGCGACTAGAAAAGGTGCAGAGAAGAGCATACGAAACCATTCTCGGTCCCTCTTACACCATAGGTCAAGGGGGGCGCTCAAACACACTAGTAGTGAGGCCTCCCGGCTCTCTACAATCACTACAACTCATCCGAAAGAGCTACTGCATCCACCCCGCCACCGTCGACTCCTGCCATCTGAGATCCCTCGTCCCCACGTTGCAAGTTCGATACCACAATCGCATCGAACCCACCCATGAACTTGTCCAGGCCGCTACAGGAACAGTCCCATCCTAACCATTGTAAAAGTCATTAATAGTTAATTCGATGCATATTAACTTCCACATTTGCATATTATGTAAACAGTAAGTTTGATATCTCCCCATTCCACATTCCCCCCACTCCTCTCCCCATTTTACCCTCCTCTGAACCCCCTCCCTATTCATCATAATTTGCGTTTTCTTTTTATATTTCTAGCTTTCCATTACACGTCATTATGTAACCCACTAATTAGTAGCAATAGCAGTAGTAGAAATATCGATAAAAGAAGAAGAAGAAGAAGAAGAAGAAGAAGAAGAAGAAGAAGAAGAAGAAGAAGAAGAAGTAGTAAAAGAAGAAGAAGAAGAAGTAGAAGAAGAAGAAGAAGAAGAAGAAGAAGAAGAAGAAGAAGAAGAAGAAGAGGAAGAAGAAGAAGAAGAAGAAGAACAAGAAGTCGAAGAAGAACAAGAAGTCGAAGAAGAACAAGAAGTCGAAGAAGAACAAGAAGTCGAAGAAGAAGAAGAAGAAAGAGAATAATAATATCATCCTATCATAATTATTGTCCTTGTGTTCCATCATTACTACTATCATTAGTAATAAAGTGGCCATGATTAGGGCCCCCAGCTGGCCGTGCCGTCTCAGCCAACACAAAGAGAGAAAAGCGTCTCTCTCTCTCTCTCTCTCTCTCTCTCTCTCTCTCTCTCTCTCTCTCTCTCTCTCTCTCTCTCTCTCTCTCTAACGGGTCCACGGGAGCCGCTCCATCAGACGCGACGGTGTTGGAGCATACTGACATAATCAGTGAAATATATCGTTTCCCACCACAGGTACTACATATAATCCAGGTACTGTAATTATGAGGGTAATTAAGGTATCCGAGTATCGTAATCAGGAAAGTAATTATGATACCCGGGTGTCGTAATTAGGGGAGTAATTAAGATATCGGAGTGTCGTAATTAGGAAAGTAATTGAGATATCCGAATATTGTAATTAGCAACGTAATTAAGCTATCTAGGTACGATAATTAATAAGGTAATTAAGATATCCAGGCACTGTAATTAGTAAGGTAATCATGATACCCAGGTACTGTAATCAGTAGGGTAATCGAGATATCCAGTCAATATGCTTAGCAAGATAATTAAGATATCCAGGCACTGTAATTAGTAAGGTAATTATGATACTCAGGTACTGTAATCAGTAGGGTAATCGAGATATCCAGTCACTATGCTTAGCAAGATAATTAAGATATCCAGGCACTGTAATTAGTAAGGTAATTATGATACCCAGGTACTGTAATCAGTAGGGTAATCGAGATATCCAGTCAATATGCTTAGCAAGATAATTAAGATATCCAGGCACTGTAATTAGTAAGGTAATTATGATACTCAGGTACTGTAATCAGTAGGGTAATCGAGATATCCAGTCACTATGCTTAGCAAGATAATTAAGATATCCAGATACTGTAATTTCTACGATGATTAAACAACCCTAATACTATAAGAAAAGAAGATGAGGTTGTGACAACTATGGGGAGAAAAACTTTGGACTTTGTGTTGAAAAGAAAAGAAAAAAATCCAACGAAAAGGAAGAAAAAGAAGAAAGTGAAAAGTCAGCAGGGGGAGAGTAGACCGGGTGAGGTCAGGCGAGGCCAATCACACGCCCCAGGCCGCCGGGGAGTTAATGATGGGGAGAAAGATTACGTCCTGAATTATTTCTCGACAGCGGGAGCACCGGGAAGATGGTTTGGTGGTACGGGTAGCACCGGGGAGATGGTTTGGTTGTATGGGGAAGACCGGGGAGATGGGTGGTTGTACGGGGGAACAATGGGGAGATGGTTGGTTGTACGGGGGAGCACCGGGGAGATAAACAAAGACAAAACTGAACCTCGCGTAGCTGAAGTGATATTACCCCTCTCCCCCTCCCCCTCCCTCCCCTCCTCCCTCCTCCTCCAGAACGGTACAATGGGGTAGCAAGACTACCTACTACACTCCCTCCTCCTCCTCCTCCCTCCACATCCCTCCTCCTCCTCCAACCCCAAACAGAACGGTACGCCAGCGATGGAAGGAGGGAATGGGTGGGCACAGCTAAGACGAACCATCCCCTCCTATCCCATTCCCATCCCATCCCCACCCAAAAAAAAACACAAAATGGCTATAAACTCCCTCTCCCCCACCCCTCTATGATGGGTGACTTCCATTACGTGGGCTACAGAATGGAAGGCGAGAGCTGGGAGGGAAGTCGTCTCTGCTGCTGCTGATGGCGCGGAGTGAACGAATGGACATAAAAGACATCCAGGCATAAAAGACATCCAGGGCAGACTCCGTTCCAGGAATAAGCTCATTGATCACCAGATTATGGGGTGGGTGGGTGTGTGTGTGGGTGGCGGTGGGTGGGACTGCCCATTTGTGGGCCAGTACATGGGTGTGGAAGATGGATTCCAGATGTTCCAGAACCAACAAGGGTTAAGTTGGATTTTTTGGGGGGAGGGATTGATTCCAGAGCCAAAGGGAGGAAAAGGGGGTTGCGGGGTGATGTGATCCAGTAATTCCAGAAAAGAAAGATGGGATTGGAAAGTGGGGGGGGGGGGGGTGCGCGCCCACGTGTCCTCCAATCTTACATTCCATGTGGCATCTTAACCCCATGATCCCATGGCCTTCCATAGCCTTCCAGTTCCAGGGCACAGGGATGAGAGAAAGGGTCCTTCCCTCTTTCCTCCCCCCCACACACACACTCCCCTTCAGACTTGTATTTGTAGGATCTACAAAAGGAAGGGAGCTCTTCCCCCTTCCAGTCCCTTTCCCGGCTCTTGTCATATAAGAATGAGGAGGCTTCCAGGACAACAAGTCCAGAATACGATAGCATCCTTCAAGACCCTAAAGAAGAAAAAAAAAGAAAAAGAAAACAGGATCAGAGCATAAACCATCCCGAAAGGATCTAGGACGAGGAGAGGGAGGGAGTGGGTGGATTCTAATCCCTTAAAACATCCCGACCTGGCCCAGCCCAAAGGATCAGGAGGGAGGGAAAGGGAGGGAAGGGAGTATAGCTCCTCACGGTGACCCAACAGGGCTACAAATCCCCAGGATGGATGGGTGGACACCACCCCATCCCCCATGGCATGGGTGAAGGTTCCTCTGATACTCCCGCTTGATGGGGTTTCAAACCCATGATGAGAGGATGAAGGACCTCAACACACACACACACACAAACACACAAACACCCATCTTCCCATTTTCTTGATTGGACTACACGGCCCCCTTCTCTCCCTGGTGTTGCTGATTGTACTACTCGGCCCCCTTCTCTCCCTGATGTTGCTGATTGGACTACTCGGCCCCCTTCTCTCCCTGGTGTTGCTGATTGGACTACCGTTCACAGCGGACTGCGAAGTGGTGAACGTGGAATGGGTGGCGAGCGGAGACGATTCGACCCCTCGGCGTTGGCGAGATCCGAACAGAAAAGATCAAAATGAAGTATGTTTTATCTAAGTGCTTTTTTGAAGGATGTTAATCGGGATGAAATGGGGGAGGGTGTGAATTGGCATGAAAATTGGGATAGAAAGTGAGGTGTAAATTGGCATGCAAATTGGAATATAAATTGAGATGTAAACTTGCATGTGAATTGGGATTTAATTGGAATGCGAACTGGGATATATATTGGCATGTAAATTGGCATGCCAATAAGGTCTCCAAAGGCTTTATGCTTGTAGATAAGGCTCTCCAAAGGCTTTATACTTGTCAATAAAGGCTTCAAAGGCTTTATACTTGTCAATAAAGGCTTCAAAGGCTTTATACTTGTAAACAAAGGCCTTCAAATGCTTTATGCTGGAGGATCAAGGCGATCGAAGATTGTATACTTATAGATAAGACATTCGAACACTTTATGCATGATAGATAAGGCGATCGAAGAATTCACACTCGTAGGGATGGCTCTCGAAGGCATTGGTCCCCAAGATAAAAAAGGCGTTCGAACTCTATGATCCAAGAGAACTCTTGATACAACATTCGTATCGGTAAAACATGAAAGCTCTGCAGGTCATACAAGGTCATACAGGGGTCAAGCTGGGTTAAGGAGGCCTCGACACAAACGTCATTGTGTCTATAACACGAAATACAATCATCACAACACACTACATTTTCTTTTCTTTTTTTTTTGTCATTACTGACGAAAACGGGAAACTTCGTCAGATGGCAATATAAGCTGTGTCCTCCATCTAGACTAAGCTGAATCCTCCATCCAGATTAAGCTGCACCCTCCATCTAGACTAAGCTGTACCCTCCATCTAGACTAAGCTGAATCCTCCATCCAGATTAAGCTGTACCCTCCATCTAGACTAAGCTGTACCCTCCATCTAGACTAAGCTGTACCCTCCATCTAGACTAAGCTGTACCCTCCATCTAGACTAAGCTGTACCCTCCATCTAGACTAAGCCATACCCTCCATCTAGATGACCATGGATGGACGGACGAAACAATTCTGAACCAATAGAACAACAGAAAACCAATTGACACACACACACACACACACTCTCTCTCTCTCTCTCTCTCTCTCTCTCTCTCTCTCTCTCTCTCTCTCTCTCTCTCTCTCTCTCTCCCTGGCTGGACTGACCAGGGGGACGGAAGTGATTGTAACTTGTCCCCCCCCCCCCGGGGATCACATATCCCGTGGGGGGGAATCAGGCCCAGTGAAGGGAGCCGTGAATAAAGGAGATTGGAACTTCCTTCTCTACTTTCCTCCCTCCTTTTTTTTTCTTTTATCTCTCTATGGGAGTGTACAGCAGCGGGAAGATAACAGCACTCGACCACAGAGCAACGGGACGATCTCAAAGCTTTTGTGTGTGTGTGTGTGTGTGTGTGTGTGTGTGTGTGTGTGTGTGTGTGTGTGTGTGTGTCAGTGTGTGTGAAGGAAGCAATTATAAATGTTTATCAAGGGTATATCTTGGGTATCTAGTTAGGCATGGTATATATATACATATACATATATATATATATATATATATATATATATATATATATATATATATATATATATACACACAAGGCTATGACTCGGGGCCATACAAGTGTACAGCCCTCTCCCCGTAACAGACACACACACACACACACACACACACACACACACCAGGTGGAGATAAGAAAGTTGGCCGGGATAACAGGGGGGAAATCCCCCGCGTCAAGAAAGATGACGGGAATATATATATATTTTTTCCCCCCACTCAAACCCAACCTTCCCCTGTGTGGCCGGCACTCGCTGTCCTCTCCCGTCTTGTTCCTGTCAGCCAATGGTAATTCCCTCCTACTGTAGTTCCTGTATGTGATTGGTTGAGAGTCAGCCATTGATGGCTCTTTCTTGCTATAGCTCTCGTACGTGATTGATTAAGGATTGGCCAATCAAGGACGCTAAACAATGTATATATATATATATATATATATATATATATATATATATATATATATATATATATATATATATACACACATAGAGTCAGAATCGTCCCTTCGTTCTGATCAGCCAATGACATCTTTCCATACCATAAGTCTCACATGTGATTGGTTGAGGTTTAACCAATCAGATATCGCAAATGCTCATTGTTTACCATAAGCTGTTCGGGTTGAGCCAATCATATCTGCTGTTGCTCCAACCTTTGAATACGATTGGTCGCAGGTTAGCCAGTCAGGTGTGTGTCTCCCCTTTACCATCATTCCCCCTTTCCCCTCCCATCTCCTCCCTCCCTCCCTTTCTTTCTGTTCCATAATCTTGCCACCATTCAACATCCCCCTCCCATCAACCCCCTCCCCCCCATTCAAAAGAAAAACAAGAGACGGTCTTTGTTTTACTCCCAAAAACAAAAGCCAAACGAGTGACGCGGGTTTTCAAAATGAAGCTCAAAACTTATTTAATCCCCCCCTTTTTTTTTTTTTTTAATCCGTATACCGTTCATATTTCTCGTTAATATATGTTAACAACCCAAACCTCATTTTCTATCCATTAAACCCACTTTAACGTCATTTATGGGCGACGAACTGTGTGAATCAGCTCTCGTTTAATGGACTGGATAACTGAATTATCTCTCCCTTGCTTCCACCACCCATTTACTTTCTGATTATGTCTTCAGACGCTTTATGTACAACCCCAGTGTGAACACAGCGGGTCACGGCACACCCCCTACCGTGGGAGATGTGACCCGGGCTGACCACAGCTGTGACCCAGCTGACCACAGTTGTGACCCACCTGACCACAGGTGGTGTGTGAGACCCGGCTGACCACAGTTTTGACCCAGCTGACCACAGTTGTGACCCACCTGACCACAGCTGTGACCCACCTGACCACAGTTGTGACCCAGCTGACCACAGATGTTGTGTGTGACCCAGCTGACCACAGTTGTGTGTGACCCAGCTGACCACAGATGTTGTGTGAGACCCAGCTGACCACAGTTTTGGCCCAGCTGACCACAGGTGTTGCGTGTGACCCAGCTGACCACAGTTGTGGGTGACCCAGTTGACCACAGATGTGCGAGACCCAGCTGACCACAATTGTGACCCCAATTGTGACCCAGCTGACCACAGGAGCTATGTGACCCAGCTAACCGTTCAGGAACTGTCCTATACCCGCTACTATTCATGTCATGAACAAGTTAAACAAGCCAACAGCTTAGTTACCCCATAGTTACGTGTATGCTAACTACTGTAACGTAACCAACGTGAAAAATACTCATTACTTAATAGTCACCCTTAAATACATGACGTCTATCAATACAGTATTACAGCAATACAGCAAGTATGTAACCTCACATAGCTTAATGTTCACCATTAAATACATGATGTATGTGAACACAGCACTACTGTAATACAGCAAGTATGTAACCTCACATAGCTTAATGTTCACCATTAAATACATGATGTATGTGAACACAGCACTACTGTAATACAGCAAGTATGTAACCTCACATAGCTTAATGTTCACCATTAAATACATGATGTATGTGAACACAGCACTACTGTAATACAGCAAGTATGTAACCTCACATAGCTTAATGTTCACCATTAAATACATGATGTATGTGAACACAGCACTACTGTAATACAGCAAGTATGTAACCTCACATAGCTTAATGTTCACCATTAAATACATGATGTATGTGAACACAGCACTACTGTAATACAGCAAGTATGTAACCTCACATAGCTTAATGTTCACCATTAAATACATGATGTATGTGAACACAACACTACTGTAATACAGCCATTATGTAACCCCCCCAAAAAAAAATATTATGTAATTCCTCAGCCGATGAGCTGCCTAAATCTAATATACCTTCCTTCATCTGTTTTTTTTATAGGTTTTTGTTATTTTTTTTTTCTATTTTACACACACACACACACACACACACACACAGAGCAATTGGTTTCTTTCCAAACTAGACAATTCGGATTCCACGTTGGGTCGCCTGGAGGAGGAGGGGGGGAGTTGGGGGTGGGGTGGGGGGGGAAGGTGGGGAGGGGGGAAAAAAATAAATCTCTCTCTCTCTCTCTCTCTCTCTCTCTCTCTCTCTCTCTCTCTCTCTCTCTCTCTCTCTCTCTCCCCCCCCCCCCATGATCGAGGAGCTGACGACTCATCCCACATCCCCCTACCACAACCCCACCCCCAACCCCACCCCCTTCCCCCCACCAACTCCCCCACCCACACCCCCTCTACCTACAATAAAAAAAAGAGAGGAATATAAACGGGATGACAACGGATGATGACAACGGATGATGACAACGGATGATGACAACGGATGATGAGGATGATTGTCTGTCTTGTTGACATCTGCGTCTGTGGTCGTCCGGGCAGACAACAACAGATTTCAGTCCCTGGCTCGAATCCTTCCGTAAGTCAAGAGGTGAATTGAGATGTGAAGTACAATTCTGCTTGTAAATGGGCCTCATCCACATAAGGTTCTCATATATATATATATATATATATATATATATATATATATATATATATATATATATATATATATATATGTATATATATATATATATATATATATATATATATATATATATATGTATGTATATATATATATATATTCCTATGAGTCCACAGGGAAAATGAAACATGATAAGTTCCCAAGTGCACTTTCGTGTAATGATCACATCATCTGGGGAGACACAAGAGAGAAATATAACAGTCAGTTGGTATATATCGAAGAGACGAAGTTAGGACGCCATATACATATATATATATATATATATATATATATATATATATATATATATATATATATATATAGGGAGCGGGGGTATGGAAATCCTCCCCTCTCATTTTTTTTTTTTTTTTTTCCAAAAGAAGGAACAGAGAAGGGGGCCAGGTGAGGATATTCCCTCAGAGGCCCAGTCCTCTGTTCTTAACGCTACCTTGCTAATGCGGGAAATGGCGAATAGTTTGAAAGAAAGATATATATAGATATATATATATATATATATTT
>NC_092236.1:56179934-56189934 GCF_036320965.1 Panulirus ornatus
TCCCGTTTTCATTCACACCAGGAAAACAAACTTAATACCGACACTTTATGCCTCTTTATTCACAGGAGGTTCTCCGCTGTTCGTTCACAACACTAGGAACAAAAGACCCTTTCTCTTTTAGAGGCACCAAAGGAGAATGAAAAAAAAAAAAAATAACAGAACCTTTGTTATCTACTCACAACAAAAGAACCGTTACAACAGAGAGAAAACCGTCGTCGTTCATTCACAACAGACGAACTTCTCACCTACACTTTGTATATCTGTTTGGTCACAACAGGTTCTCTGTTATCCATTCCCAACAGAAGTGAAAAAAGAAAGGTCCCTCTTCCCTTCACTTTGGTCCCCTGATGCGTCTTAATGGAGACTGGCTCTGATGAATGATAATAACCCTTCCTGCCAGAGTATATAAGGCTTAGAACACGTACCCTCCAATCAGATTATAAGGCTCAGATCACATCGACCCCTGCCAGACTATAAGGCTTAGATCACATCCACCCCTGCCAGAGTATAAGGCTTAAAGCACATCCTCTCCAACCAGAGTATAAGGCTCAGATCACATCCACCCCAACAGATTATAAAGCTCAGATCACGTCCACCCTTGTCAGACCATAAGGTTCAATCGACGAAGTCTCATCTGACCACGGCAGCACTATACTCCGCCCACTCCCGATGCAAATCATGTGTACAACAATAATGCCAGAGATGAAATATAATCGCCTTTGACAACCGGCGCAGAAATCTTCGCCAGGTATTGATTTCCAGTAATTAACTCCTGAATGAGAGGGGAAAACACGTATGACAATGACAGACAATGTGAGGGGTCCTGTATTAGGTGTGCGTGTGTGTGTGTGTGTGTGTGTGTGTGTGTGTGTGTGTGTGTGTGTGTTTTACTATGTGGACATGCGATTTCGTATACATGCGTCTACCACCAGTGTCTTTGAAAGAAATGATGACAGAATAAAGGACGGTTTTTTTTTGTTTTTTTTTAATTCAGGCAGTCATTAGACGGAAGAGTCTAAGCTCAGGAATTAGTTAATTACTACAGTAATTCATCACAGAAGAGCTTAAGACTAAGGCTAAGCTGGGCTGGATACGTCTAAGCTTAGGATGAGCAAATGAGTGAAGTCTGTCTACATAACACAGCGAGTTCGACAGAGCAAATTTTACGGTTTATACATTATACACATTTAGTGGTGATCCGATGAATAATATGTGATATAAAGCTACAGATTGGCTGAATTACAACGGCATTGTGTTGACGTACATTTTGCATTTGATGGCCACCAATGAATGATGCAAATTTACACTGTGTTGAACCACAGTGGCGCACTGTTGACACATAGTATGTATTTAATGATGGAAATCAAGTGATGAATATTTACATGTTGGCTGCGTTACAGTGAGATGGTTGTTGTTGACATACATCAAACTATGGGAAAACACGAAGCTGTTAGCACGCTGAGCTGTGCGCTTGATAATAGATCGTTCGTGATATGAAAAAGTAGTGGGTATACGACAGTTCTTGTATCTGTAACGAGCGCGCTGATGGTTGGAGTAGTTCAGCAGTAGTTTCATCCCAAGGTGTCTGAAGAGGTCCGGGTGGTAGACAAGAGAGAGGAGGAGGAGGAGGAGGAGGAGGAGGAGGAGGAGGAGGAGGAGGAGCAGGGGCGTGTGTATGGTCAGCACCTCCTGACAGACGATGGAAAACGAGTCGGAATTCCTCCATTGATGTGACCCCTGTCTGTCTTCGTCTGTTTTACGGCCTTGGTCCATTTTCCCTCGTTTGTAGCCTCTCTCTCTCTCTCTCTCTCTCTCTCTCTCTCTCTCTCTCTCTCTCTCTCTCTCTCTCTCTCAGTCTAATCCTTTTATTCTTGCTTTAAAGCAGAGCACTTGAGTCCTGACTGATGGATTCACAAAGCTTACCGCCGCACCCTCGAAAGACTGTAACTTTCCTAAGAGCTGTCTGAAAGCAAAGTTAAGTATGCATTACTCCATTACTATAAGAAGAATTCCCAAGCGCTCTCTCTCCCTGCAAGCCCTCTCGCATATTCGCAAGCCACGGGCAGCCCCTCTCGGAACAGCCAGCACAGCTTTGTCAAAGGGAAGTGAAGGTCGTAGCTGGAGCGCGCTGGATGGGTCCCGAAGACGCGAGGGGTTCTATCTAAGAAAGGGGCTGCATGTTGTCGCCACGACAATCGGTCCGAAAAGGTGTGAGGCAAATGGTCCAGGGAGAACAGTGCTGTCGTCCTACCTGAGAGGGTTGAACGATAAATGCCGGTATTCTTCGATAAGGAAAATTCCAATCGTTATACACGAATTTGGGGAAATGAATTTGACCCAAAAACAACCGTAGTCAATACTTTAGAATACGTGTATTATACCTGGAGACTCAAAAACATACACTTGTTTCCTGGTACCTCGAGACTCTGAGGCCTGGACAAGTTTCTTATCTCCTGGGAACCCGGAGATCTGGACCAGTTCTTATGACCTGGAAACCTGGAAACCTAGACGAGTTCCTATTACCTGGAAACCCGAAGACCTGGACTAGTTCTTATTACCTGGAGACCCAAAGACCTACACTAGTTCTTATCGCCTGGAAACCTGGGAACCTAGACGATTTCCTATTACCTGGAAACCCGAAAACCTGGAACGGTTCTTACCACCTGGAAACCTGGAAACCTGGAATGGCTCTTATCACCTGGTAACCCGAAAACCTGGAATGGCTCTTACCACCTGGAAACCTGGAAACCTGGAATGCTTCTCATGACCTGAAGAGCTGAGAAAGTTAAGCGGAGAGGATCAGGGATGGGTGTCAGTCCCTGGAGATGAGCGAAATCCGCCCGCAAAGAACCTAAGTTTCCAGCACCTCAAGCCCCTCTAGGGATGGAAGGACTCGAGGTCTTACCTGGAACCTGGAGTCATGTTCTTTCCAGCTTTGTCTTTACTAAGGTCAAATTCGACTCTCTTTTATTTGTGAGGTTTTTATTCCCAGATCCTATTCGTCTTACTTTTATTTGTGAGGGTTTTTTTTTTTCCAGATCCTATTCGGCTTTCCTATATTTACGAGCTGTTTTCCAAGTCAGATTCGATTCTCTTTTTGTTTCTGTTTTTTTCCGATGCTTTCTGATGCTGCTTTACATCCTCTTCCATATTCAGTCGGTGATTACTTCTATAGAAAAAAAAGTCCATATCATCCTTTCTCTTTTAGATTGTCTGTCCAGTGTCTCACTCTAGAATTGTAAACACACGACCCTCTTGTACTTAAGTGACATTTTGGCCTCAAGAAGACGCGAAGAAAAGCGTATTCTGTCATTATCAACAGTGGATATGAACAACACATATTGATAAAAAGAGCAAGACAGTTCCCCCAACACAAGAGACATTTGTATTTCATGGGCAGGCAATAGAGTGAAGGGGGAAACGACAGAATATAAAAATTCCCCCGATCTTTCGAGAGCTAATTGTCACCCAGAGATAACAAGCATGTGTAAGGAGAGGAAAAGCCATGGATTGACTAAATCCACGTCTGACACGGACTGTGCCTCCTGGTAATGCCATGATAACCACCTAATGGTCCTCGACCAGACCAAACGTACGTATGAATCTATTTACTCAAGTCAACATCGGCTCGACGAACACTCGCCTCGACCCCACTCACTAACGAACCGGCGTTCAAAATAGTTGGCTTGGGTTCTTTTCCTTTGTACAGAATTACGCAAGTCGGAGGTCTGAATGCAGGGGGGGCTAATCACCAGTGTAACAAACACTCGGGAATTCTGTATACATCGAGGAGGGGGCTGAGGGGAATTCCCATGTTGACATCTGAGGCCAGGAGGAGGAGAGAGAAGGGGGGGGGGGGGGAAGGGGGGGCTCCCTCCCCCCTAGGTCGTGAATGCTATTGCAAGAATTCGCTGATCAAAATCTTTACACCATCGCTTGCTCGATCTTTGCGGAAGAGATGGGGAGCGGAGGGTAATTGGGGACAGGGGGGAGAGGGGGAGGGGGGGAGAATAGGTCAAGGGGAATGAGAAGAAAAGGTTAGGTAAGGGGAGGGATAAATGAGAGGCAATGAGAGAATGGATATGGGTATAGACAGGTAAGCTGGAAAACAGACAGTTGAGCAGGGGAAACAGACAGGAGGGCCAGAAAACAGACAGGTAGGCTGGGAAACAGACAGTAAAGGGAGGAAACAGACAGCTGGGCTAGGAAAAAGACAGGATAGCCAGAAAACAGACAGGATGGCTGGGTAACAGACATATGGCCAGAGATGTTAGTGGGTCGGGAGACAGAAAGATGGTTTGCGAGACAGACAAATAGACAGACAGACAGACAGACATACACACTAGATGCCCCTGTTTTTGCTGTCACATTCCTATCATCATCTTCCTATCATGTTCTCGTCATGGTCTCAAAGCTAAGCTCTGGACATCACGTACATATCATGGCTCAGGTCACTTTCCCCTCGTCTGAATCGCCTTCCTCAGACATTTCATACATTTCACCTCATTTTCGTGCACATGCAGTCATATTCTCACTTTCTGAAAATATGAAGAGAAGTTCTAGATAGAAGGGGCGATGAGAGGGAGAGAGAGATGAGAGAGGTGAGGGAGAGGATGGTAGAGGGCCAAATGATGGAGAAATAGGTTAGACAGACATAAAGACCGTCGAATGGCGGTGGAATGGAGGTTTAAAGAGAAAAATCTCTTTTCCCTTCCTCTTTTGATCTCTCGACATTTGGCTAACTGGCTGGAAGATGGCTTTGGTGAACCACGACTTTTCCTCAGCTGCTGGCAAAAGGAGGTGAAGGGAACATCTCAAAGACATGATGAAGTGTGTTCCATCAGGGTTTTCATACTTCGAGTAAGGGTTGATAATAGTCATTTACTTCACAAGAAAGGTGCTTCCGCCGTTCGGTGACGTAAAAACTGGTGGCGGTCGAGTGTCTGAAGACGCATAAAAATAGGCTGATGAGTTGCAGTTGAAGGACGCGCATGTTTTACACTCGTGGGGCTCCTCTCTCTCTCTCTCTCTCTCTCTCTCTCTCTCTCTCTCTCTCTCTCTCTCTCTCTCTCTCTCTCTCTCAGTCTCGTGTGTGTGTGTGTGTGTGTGTGTGTGTGTGTGTTTGTGTGTGGCACGGTACTGGGCACCAAACACACGCACACACACACACACACAGTGACAGCGGTGCCCTCGTGGTAAAGTGGTCAGCGAGTCCACTTTTAGCAGTCCTCATATCCGAGCTGGTGAAGATGAGACTCGCCACAGAGAACCAGCATTTTACCACCCTCTCACAAATCATCGTCTTCTAACCCTTTATATATATATATATATATATATATATATATATATATATATATATATATATATATATATATATATATATATATCCAGAGCTAGGTTTCAGCACTGCCCTCCCTGCACGTCCCGCGAGTTATGCGAGTTATTCATCATAATGACCAAAAAAAAAATAGACAATGTATCTTTTTTTTTCTGTGCCATAGTTGTGGCGGCGTCGACCCCCCCCCCCCCCTCCCCCACCCTCACCCCTCCTCGTACCTCGATGTGACTAAAACAAAAGGTGTCTTTTATCCCTTCTGTCCCTTCAGGTCCCCCTGGGAGCCGCCTGAGGAGACCTTTCATCTCTTTCCCACACACACACACACACACACACACACACACACACAGAGGCGGGCGCTCTGTGAGGACCTGACATTTAGCGCGTCGCCACAGTACGCGTCCGAGGGAGGACGTACGGGTGGCTGGACGACCATGGAGGGTCGCAACACGTCCTCCTCCTCCTTTCCTCCTCCTCCTCGTCCTCCTCAGCCTCCTCCTCCTCCTCCTCCTCCTCCTCCTCTTCCTCCTCCTCCTCAGCCTCCTCCTCCCCCTCCTCCTCCTCCTCCTCCTCCTCCTCAGCCTCCTCCTCTTTCTCCTCCTCCTCCTCCTCCTCCTCCTCCTCCTCCTGTCGACAGCATCCGGGCACACTTACACACAACGAACGACCACCCTTACCTTGCTGGCCTCCCTCCCTCCCTCATTACGCTCCTAATTCCGATCCACAATACCCCTTTCCCCCCGGCGTATCTTAAATACGCCGCTCGTGCTGTGCGCCCGCGCCCGCTTGTACGACGGACACCCCTAGAGAGAGAGAGAGAGAGAGAGAGAGAGAGAGAGAGAGAGAGAGAGAGAGAGAGAGAGAGATGATTGAGACGTTACGTCAAAATCTCCAGAGAACATTACGACACTGGAGACAGTGAGGTTGTGAGGGAAGAGCCATGTGTTATCGAGGATGACCCACACTAATTGAGAGGCGAGTCAAAGGTGATAAACGAGCCGGATAAATGATGAATAATGAGAATTATAGAGAGGGGGAGAAAGGGTCATTTCCCTCTTTAACATGATGGAGGGGATAGATCGATGGACGAGAAAAGGCGAGAGTAAGAAAACACTTTAAGATTTTTCCTCTCTCTCTCTCTCTCTCTCTCTCTCTCTCTCTCTCTCTCTCTCTCTCTCTCTCTCTCTCTCCCTCTCTCTCTCTCTCTCTCCCTCTCTCTCTCTCTCTCTCTCTCTCTCTCTCTCTCTCTCTCTCTAAGTAATGAAAAAAAGATAAGAGATGGCCCATTTGAGAAGACAGAAGCAGATCTTAGTACAGAGCCTTAGAGAAGGAAGGATAAAAAAAAGGAAAAAAAAAAATATATGATATGAGGGAAAATGCCACTGTGAAGGGAAACTGGGAGGAAGTCTGGAAGGTGGTGACTGGAAGAGAGAGAGAGAGAGAGAGAGAGAGAGAGAGAGAGAGAGAGAGAGAGAGAGAGAGGAGAGGAGAGGAGAGGAGAGGAGAGGAGAGAAGAGAAGAGAAGAGAAGAGAAGAGAAGAGAAGAGGAGGAGAGGAGAGGAGAGGATAGGAGAGAGAGGTGAGGGGATACACACACACACACACACACACACACACACACACACACACACACACACACACGGTGTCTTGTGGGTGCATCTCGGCGTAAGGCACTACGACTGAATGAGGGATGAGGGTTTACACTTACGAGAGCAGGAGAGTCGAATTGCCACTACTGTCGTTATCGTGATCACCCCCCCCCCCCCCGGGTGGGGGGTCCAAGATCAACTACGATGCACCGCGAGACATATCGATGGACGGCGGAGTTATGCAAATGAGCCCCCGAGCTCCACTCCCTCTGGTGCAGGATATGCAAATGAGAGCGTCGGCGGGGACATGCAAATCCGTTACTGTTCCGTTGCCTTTGATGCCGTAATGCGAGTCGCGTGTAATGATGCGAAATTGGGATGGTAAAAGATGATGTAATTACAGTCTTGCGAGAATCACGCCCGAGTCGCATTTGCATAATTCGTATCCTAAGACAAAATTGTATATCTGCTGTTTACCCCGTCATGCCTCTCGTTCAGACACTCGACAGAAGATGTATTTTAAGTCCTGAGGGCCACGAGGCAAGGCTGGTGTTACCTGTGGGCTGCCATTAGTCAAAGATCATGCACAGACACACACACACACACACACACACACACACACATACACACGAGATGGGGTCCCACAAGAGCATAACTTACCCCTTATACTATTCAATTACGGACACACACACACACACACACACACACACACACACACACACACACACACACACACACCACACACACACACAAACGCACACACACAGTCACACACACACACACACATACACACACACATACACACACACATACACACACACACACACACACACACACACACGAACCATCATACGTAACTCACTAATCTAACATCAATAAACACAAGATTCGAACATATACTTTATCAAAGCTCTCCCCTCCCCCTCTAATTACCTCCCCCCCCCCTTATAAAGGGATCTATTGTCTTCCGTGACCACACTGGGTAGATAGCCCCCCCACCCTCTAACCACCCATTACCCGCACACGATGGGTCATTTCAGGGGGGCAAACCCACGAATCTACGTGCAGGACCAGTCGAGAACGCTGGATCCAGAACCAATCGCGAACGCTGGATCATACAAGAATTAGAGATAAAAAGAAAAGTCTTTCGGCGTCAAACACACACACACACGCACACACATACACACACGCACACACACACACACACACACACACACACACGATGGAGCCCCACAAGAGCGTAACTTGCCCCATATTCTGTCCAATTACGTACACACAAACATACCCACCCACCCACACACACACACACACACACACACACACACACACACACACACGATGGAGCCCCACAAGAGCGTAACTTGCCCCATATTCTGTCCAATTACGTACACACAAACATACCCACCCACCCACCCACACACACACACACACACACACACACACACAGAGGCGACTTTCCATGTCGTCACTTCAATAGTTAATCATATCTAAAAGGTTGTATTAACCTACAAGAACTTATTCCCTGTCAATATTTTCCTTTTTCAAAATTGCCACTACATGTGAACACTGTTGAAGACCACAGGATAGTACGATATTCAACCAGACGAGGTAGACAGAACCGATTGCTCAACTAATAATCACTGGTTGTACACAACCTGTTGACGTTTTCTATGAATGGCCAATCGCGTCTTCTCTTGCGCCGAGATGGTCGAAGATAAAAGCTTGATGCCCATTGGTTCTTCAGCCGTAAGGATCGGGCGATCATTGGCCACCCAAACTCATGTGTCTGTAATTGGTCGTCATTCCCTAATAACGTAATTATTTCAGCTTCCGATAACGATATATGTACACAATAAATACGTTAAATCTAGTTTTGTTTTGTTTTTTCATTTCAACCGAACAATCATTACAAAATAGGATTTCTGAAAATATGTATATAAAAAAAAATGTATAAAAATCTCATTGTATCAAATGTAATCCCGAATGTACCATATATATATATATATATATATATATATATATATATATATATATATATATATATATATATATATTATCCCTGGGGATAGGGGAGAAAGAATACTTCCCACGTATTCCCTGCGTGTCGTAGAAGGCGACTAAAAGGGGAGGGAGCGGGTAGCTGGAAATCCTCCCCTCTCGTTTTTTTCAATTTTCCAAAAGAAGGAACAGAGAAGGGGGCCAGGTGAGGATGTTCCCTCAAAGACCCATTCCTCTGTTCTTAACGCTACCTCGCTGACGTGGGAAATGGCGAATAGTACGAAAGAAAAATTTATATATATATATATATATATATATATATATATATATATATATATATATATATATATATATATATATATATAAATATTTTGTTTGTTTGTTTGTTTGTTTGTCTGTTTGTTTTTCTTTCTTCTTCAAGATCTTAGAACTCGGCCTGAAGTTTGGTTTAGAGGGGCGAGTTGGAGACAAACCCGTCTCGAAATGCTTCAAGGAAAGACGTGTGTGGGTGTGGGGGGGAGACGACGAGTTTCTCTCCCTCATTTGCATATTCCTGTTCATCACACGGGATAATTTGCATATTAATGTGGACTGAAGAAGAGGTTCTGAGATATTCCTTTCCTTCGCCCCATCTCCCAACACCCCCCACCCCTGCCTTGAATATTTTCATACAGTGCGTATTATCACCTCTATGTCCTTGACGCGTAGGGATGAACATCTCTGCCAGATGCATCGTTCGGGGTTGTTTTAGAAATGAATCGCCTTCGACAGTTACTTATAATACTTTGTCTTTTGAAAAAAAAAAAATAGAATCACTCATAATACTTCTCTAAGAAAGATTCTCTTCTAATACTTCTACCACAAGGATCACTTACATTACCTCCACAACAATGATCACTTGTACCAGTCTTAAGACGAGACTCACTTGTTATACTTTCACAACTGGAATTACTTTTAATACTTTCACGACAAGAATCTCACTTATAATATTTCTGTAATAGCAGCCACCTGTATTGCTCTACTATATATACATATATATAATATATATATATATATATATATATATATATATATATAC
>NC_092236.1:56194934-56222434 GCF_036320965.1 Panulirus ornatus
AAGAGCCACAAAGCCTTCCAGAACTCCATGACCTCCTGTAATTCCAGGAAGACCTTCGAGGGTCTTCGTCCTCGTTCGCGCCACATCTCGCAGCGAAGACCCCGTGGCTAAAGTATATATCTCTCTTGCATACCTTCCAGCACCAAGTGAGGTAGACTTTGACCCCCTCCTCCTCCTCCTCCGCCTCTTACTGCTCCTCCTCCTCCTCCTCTCCCTCTTCCTGCTGCTACTGCTCCTCCTCCTCCTCTTCGTCTCCTACATCCAAGTCTTAAAGAGAGTATGTACGAGGGGGAGGAGGAGGAAGATGGAGGACCCCTCTCCCCCTCCCCCCACCCTGGATCTTGAACCCCTTCCCCCCACCCTCCACCCACCCCCGTTTCCATTTAATCCAAGATTCATTTTCATTTTCGCCCATGACTTTTCTGCCCCAGGAACCTGACCTGACAGGTGACCTCCTCTCTCATCCGGGTTTAGGACCAGCAAGACTACACTGCTGGAACATGAAGCCTCATTATATATATATATATATATATATATATATATATATATATATATATATATATATATATATATATATATATATATATAATGAATTGGACATGAGTTAATCTTTATACTCTACTACAATAAATGAGTGTCAAAAAATTAATAATAATAATAATAATAATAATAATAATAATAATAATAATAATAATAATAATAATAATAATAATAATAATAATAATAATAATAATAATAATAATAATAATAATAATAATAATAATAATAATAATAATAATAATAATAATAATAATAATAATAATAATAATAATAATAATAATAATAATAATAATAATAATAATAATAATAATAATAATAATAATAATAATAATAATAATAATAATAATAATAATAATAATAATAATAATAATAATAATAATAATAATAATAATAATAATAATAATAATAATAATAATAATAATAATAATAATAATAATAATAATAATAATAATAATAATAATAATAATAATAATAATAATAATAATAATAATAATAATAATAATAATAATAATAATAATAATAATAATAATAATAATAATAATAATAATAATAATAATAATAATAATAATAATAATAATAATAATAATAATAATAATAATAATAATAATAATAATAATAATAATAATAATAATAATAATAATAATAATAATAATAATAATAATAATAATAATAATAATAATAATAATAATAATAATAATAATAATAATAATAATAATAATAATAATAATAATAATAATAATAATAATAATAATAATAATAATAATAATAATAATAATAATAATAATAATAATAATAATAATAATAATAATAATAATAATAATAATAATAATAATAATAATAATAATAATAATAATAATAATAATAATAATAATAATAATAATAATAATAATAATAATAATAATAATAATAATAATAATAATAATAATAATAATAATAATAATAATAATAATAATAATAATAATAATAATAATAATAATAATAATAATAATAATAATAATAATAATAATAATAATAATAATAATAATAATAATAATAATAATAATAATAATAATAATAATAATAATAATAATAATAATAATAATAATAATAATAATAATAATAATAATAATAATAATAATAATAATAATAATAATAATAATAATAATAATAATAATAATAATAATAATAATAATAATAATAATAATAATAATAATAATAATAATAATAATAATAATAATAATAATAATAATAATAATAATAATAATAATAATAATAATAATAATAATAATAATAATAATAATAATAATAATAATAATAATAATAATAATAATAATAATAATAATAATAATAATAATAATAATAATAATAATAATAATAATAATAATAATAATAATAATAATAATAATAATAATAATAATAATAATAATAATAATAATAATAATAATAATAATAATAATAATAATAATAATAATAATAATAATAATAATAATAATAATAATAATAATAATAATAATAATAATAATAATAATAATAATAATAATAATAATAATAATAATAATAATAATAATAATAATAATAATAATAATAATAATAATAATAATAATAATAATAATAATAATAATAATAATAATAATAATAATAATAATAATAATAATAATAATAATAATAATAATAATAATAATAATAATAATAATAATAATAATAATAATAATAATAATAATAATAATAATAATAATAATAATAATAATAATAATAATAATAATAATAATAATAATAATAATAATAATAATAATAATAATAATAATAATAATAATAATAATAATAATAATAATAATAATAATAATAATAATAATAATAATAATAATAATAATAATAATAATAATAATAATAATAATAATAATAATAATAATAATAATAATAATAATAATAATAATAATAATAATAATAATAATAATAATAATAATAATAATAATAATAATAATAATAATAATAATAATAATAATAATAATAATAATAATAATAATAATAATAATAATAATAATAATAATAATAATAATAATAATAATAATAATAATAATAATAATAATAATAATAATAATAATAATAATAATAATAATAATAATAATAATAATAATAATAATAATAATAATAATAATAATAATAATAATAATAATAATAATAATAATAATAATAATAATAATAATAATAATAATAATAATAATAATAATAATAATAATAATAATAATAATAATAATAATAATAATAATAATAATAATAATAATAATAATAATAATAATAATAATAATAATAATAATAATAATAATAATAATAATAATAATAATAATAATAATAATAATAATAATAATAATAATAATAATAATAATAATAATAATAATAATAATAATAATAATAATAATAATAATAATAATAATAATAATAATAATAATAATAATAATAATAATAATAATAATAATAATAATAATAATAATAATAATAATAATAATAATAATAATAATAATAATAATAATAATAATAATAATAATAATAATAATAATAATAATAATAATAATAATAATAATAATAATAATAATAATAATAATAATAATAATAATAATAATAATAATAATAATAATAATAATAATAATAATAATAATAATAATAATAATAATAATAATAATAATAATAATAATAATAATAATAATAATAATAATAATAATAATAATAATAATAATAATAATAATAATAATAATAATAATAATAATAATAATAATAATAATAATAATAATAATAATAATAATAATAATAATAATAATAATAATAATAATAATAATAATAATAATAATAATAATAATAATAATAATAATAATAATAATAATAATAATAATAATAATAATAATAATAATAATAATAATAATAATAATAATAATAATAATAATAATAATAATAATAATAATAATAATAATAATAATAATAATAATAATAATAATAATAATAATAATAATAATAATAATAATAATAATAATAATAATAATAATAATAATAATAATAATAATAATAATAATAATAATAATAATAATAATAATAATAATAATAATAATAATAATAATAATAATAATAATAATAATAATAATAATAATAATAATAATATTTGTGGTGTGTAGTGTGTGTGTGTGTGGGTGTGTGTGTGTGAGGGAGGGAGTGCATTTGAAAGAGGTAGTCCGTGTGTGTGTGTGTGTGTGTGTGTGTGTGTGTGTGTGTGTGTGTGTGTGGCATAGGAGTAGTGTGCGTGGCGTGTATATCGGAGGCTGGGACCACGACCCCCTCCCCCCCCCACACACTGTACTCCCACAGCAGCTAGCCACGACAAAGGACCCCCTCCTCTCTCACCCCTACCCCATCAACCCCCCCCCCCTCCCTTTTGTCTCCCGTGCCATTAAGTAATGAGTTGGTGCACGCACACAATGGCGGCCCGGTACTGCAGCTGGTAACGCTACTGCAGCTGCAGGGAAACGGAGATGTTTCCCCCCCCCTACCCTCTCCCCTCCCACCCCCCCAACACACACACACACACACACACGCACACTGTACGTTGAAAGCTAGTATTAGAGAGCCACCGAAGGAGGATGTAATCATAATATATTCCAGGTAAGTCGTACTTCGCTATACTCAACACTGGGTCGGTATATATATATATATATATATATATATATATATATATATATATATATATATATATATATATATATATATATATTGACATCCAGCAGTAAATATACGTTCCCTTCCCGTGACTTAACGTAAGCGATTATAAAATAACCCGAGAAACTCTTAATTACATAATCATATGACTAATATACTAGACATTGTTTATGATGAAGGTAACGGAAGCTTTTTTATACTGTTATAGAATCAATGTAATCGGCATCATTCATTATAAAGGTAAAGGAAAATCTTTATATAATCATATGATCAATGTAATCGGCATCATTCATCATTAAGGTAACTGAAGCACTTTAATATAATCATATAACTAATATAATCGACATCATTCATTATTAAGGTAACGAGAACACTTTAATATAATCATACAACAAATATAATCATCATTCATTATTAAGGTAACGAGAACACTTTAATGTAATCATACAACTAATATAATCGACATCATTCATTATTAAGGTAAAGAGAACACTTTAATGTAATCATACAACTAATATAATCGACATCATTCATTATTAAGGTAACGAGAACACTTTAATATAATCATACAACTAATATAATCGACATCATTCATTATTTAGGTAACGAGAACACTTTAATATAATCCTACAACTAATATAATCGACACCATTCATTATTAAAGTAACGAGAACACTTTAATGTAATCATACATCTAATATAATCGACACCATTCATTATTAAGGTAACGAGAACACTTTAATGTAATCATACAACTAATATAATCGACATCATTCATTATTAAGGTAACAAGAACACTTTAATGTAATCATACAACTAATATAATCGACATCATTCATTATTAAGGTAACGAGAACACTTTAATATAATCATACAACTAATATAATCGACATCATTCATTATTAAGGTAACGAGAACACTTTAATGTAATCATACAACTAATATAATCGACATCATTCATTATTAAGGTAACGTGAACACTTTAATGTAATCATACAATTAATATAATCGACATCATTCATTATTAAGGTAAAGAGAACACTTTAATGTAATCATACAACTAATATAATCGACACCATTCATTATTAAGGTAACGAGAACACTTTGATATAATCATACAACTAATATAATCGACATCATTCATTATTAAGGTAACGAGAACACTTTAATATAATCATACAACTAATATAATCGACATCATTCATTATTAAGGTAACGAGAACACTTTAATATAATCATACAACTAATATAATCGACATCATTCATTATTAAGGTAACGAGAACACTTTAATGTAATCATACAACTAATATAATCGACATCATTCATTATTAAGGTAACGGGGATGGTGGGGGAGAGAGAGAACAGCGACCTGTTCTTGCATGGTGCAAAAAATTCTCTCAAATGAGCGTCGTCGCGAACCTGACGACATCTGTGAGGACATGAATATTAGAAAGCGACTCTCGCATTACACAATCTGCAAGAAGGCGTGGCGTGGCGTGGCGTGGCAGTGGCAGTGGCGCGGAGGGCAGTCTTATTTTCCCGTTTTTCCCCTCCTCCTCCTCCTCCTCCTTCCTCCTCCTCCTCCTTCCTCCTCCCTCCTCCTCCTCCTCCTCGAGTCTTGTGATTTACATATTTTCTGGTCTTAACATCCAAGTGTATGATCCAAGATGGCGTTTTCCTTCCTTCATTACTTCTTTCTTTCCTGCTTTTCTTCCTTTTTCCTTAATTCCTTCCTTCCTTCATTCACTCATTCTTTCCTTCCCTCGCCACCTACGTGTTCAAGTTGTTCCAAAGATTCTAAATCAATTTCAAAGTCGCTAGATGATCTAAATGATTGGCTTGTTACGGGCGCAATTATCTTTTCTCACTACTTGATCGCCGTTTCCCCCGTGAGCGAAGAAACGCCAGAGAACAAACGGAGAAAGGCTGCACTCGCTCAAATTCATTCTCTCTACCTGCCATGTGTAATTTACCGAAACCACAGCGCCCTATCCACATTTACCCACGACGCTTCACGTTCCCTGGTTCAGTCCACTGACGGCACGTCGACCCCAGTATACCACCTTGTTCCAAATCACTATTTCACTCTCCTGCATGTTCACACCCCGATCGCCCGAAATCTTTTTCTTTCTATTCTTCCACCTCCAATTTGGTCCCCCCGTCTTCCTTGCTCCCTCCACTTATGACACATATATCCTCTTTGTCCAAACCACTGCAACAGATTTTCATCTGCTCTCTCAATTCAACTTTTTATTACCACACAGCTCTCTAACCCTTTCATTACCTACTCAATCACACCACTTCACACATACTGTCCTCAGACATTTCATTTCCTAGACATCCACCCTCCTCCGCATAACCCTATCTATAGCCCATGCTTCGCAACCATATAACATTGCTGGAATTACTATCCCTTCAAACATACCCATTTTTGCCCTCCAAGACAACGTTTTCTTTTCCCACACATTCTTCAGCGCTTCCAGAACCTTTGCCCCCTTCCACACCCTGTGACACCTGATCCACACATCCTCCATGACACCACGGAGGCCCCATGAAGAGATCCACGTTCTACATCGCACTCTGAGGGTATGAATTATCATAATGATACACTGAAGATGTTACCGGACTCCTCCTTGCATGAAGTTACACCGCGAGTGAAAAAAAAAAGAAGAAAAAAATGGGTCACCTTTCACGGGAATGCAGATACCGTCTCACAGAATTACCCACCCACAAAAGGATGTGTCCATCAAGACCCTGCTACTGAAAGTAGCGCAGTCTTGTACCGCAAGGGCCTTTGAGAGAGAGGTTGTCCCAGGAATCACCTATCGATCGTCTTGATGTGGCACCGTGAATCAGCTGATATAAAACATTTCACGTATGTCTCCTGTGTAAATTAAGTCCTCCCCCCCTCCCCCACCTCTTCATATTTTCCCCATGAAATTCCTAAAACATTTTTTTCCTGAAAGCAGTGATTAATTAGCCGGCAAAGGCACTGATAATTACGGGGATAATTTTTTTTTTTTTTGCCGGCAAGGTATGCTAATTGGACAACTTAACGAAGTTGCATTCTTAATGATCCAAGAGGGCTGTTGACGGCTGACGCACAGTGGACGGGGGGGGGGGGGGGGGGGGGGGGGGGGAACCTTGTATTTCAGTCGTCCATCTGACTGAAAAGTTATGGAACACGTTTAAGACTGTAACTGATGCTCCAATCGAGTCGAGCATGTACGAAAACTTACAGTCTATGAAGTCTAACACACACACACACACACACACACATACACACATACACATACACACACACACACACACACACACACACACACACACATCCCCCAGTGCCCCCTCCCCGCCCCTCCCCTGGAACCAGCCAATTCGTATTTTTTCGTCTTGAAATGCATGCTAACCACATTCCAGTTTCTGTTTCCCTTTTTCTTATCTCCCCACCCCCTCCTCCTTCCTTGACGTCACCTCATGATGAGAGAGAGAGAGAGAGAGAGAGAGAGAGAGAGAGAGAGAGAGAGAGAGAGAGAGAGAGAGAGAGACTTTTTGATATCATTTCTGACTCTGGGAACATCATCACATACTCCCCCAAAATAAAGATTGGGGATCCCTAAGTATATATATATATATATATATATATATATATATATATATATATATATATATATATATATATATATATATATTGCAAACTTAATCAAGGTCTTTTGACGTAAAAAAAACTGCAAGTGGCTCTATTATTTTGAGGCCAGAGCTTCTTTTCCATAAGTGTCTCTTTCATACCAAGGTTACATTTTCTATATTTTTTTTCAGGGTTTGAATTAAGCTCTCGTGATGTTTATGTGAGATGCGATGCGTTTCATGTTATGTGACTCTAGTGGGTTTCAATGTTTATTAAACATATAACTGACTCATCTATCTGTATATCCGTCTGCCTATTTATCTATCAATTTATCTATACATCTATCAATCTATCCATTATTTTTTTTTTTCGTCCGTTTGAAGGATCTGTCACGGACGGAACTCCACACCAAAGCCAGGACTTAACTGAAATATAAAGAGTTTAATCAAAGGGAAAAAAACAGAGACAAGAGGCTTTAGGATGAGTGAGAGGAGCATCTAGGGAGTGAAGGAATGTTAAGAGTCATTCAAGGTGGAGTTGGAGGAGAAACGGGAACCAAATTTGCTTTGTCTAAAGGAGAGACAGCAAACAGTGCCCGACTACGGATAAATGAAGGGAACGAAGAGCGACAGAAGTTGTTAGAGATGTCCTTAGCTAAAAAGACCAGAATGGGAGCCAGAGGAAGGAGAGTTTTTCCAAGCCCAATACGCCTGATCCCCTTGCCTGATAGGGCCTCAGAAGAGGAATGGTTTATCCGAGACAGAAGCATCACCACCACAAGACACAGTAATTTACCCGAGGAAGATCAGAAAAAGAAGTTACATAAGTTATTCTAGTCAGCTTTGTTCAAGTGCCATTGACGCTTAGAAGTGGCGCTGGAGGGGAGGTGCCGTTAGATGAGATACATTTACGAGTGTGATCAGATGGACCAATTTGGACCGAGATTACGTTTTTACGGCGGGATGAACCAGAGGTGAAAAATAAATCTTAGAATGCTGGGAGAGTGGTCACAGTGTTCAGGAATATGGGTAGAGTGGGAGATAATTTGCTCTTGAGAATGGAGAACGTGAGGGCTTCAATCCCTCCACCATCCGTATGGGAGGAATTCAACCATTCCCTATGGTGAACGCTGAAATCCCCGAGGTGGAAGGTCTCGGCTTGTGGTGAGAGAGGATGTTACAGTCTCACGGCAAAAGTTTAAATAGTTGAAGAAGGACATAAAATTTGTAGAATTAGGAGAGCAATAGGCGAAACAGAGGAAAAGGAGGGAGACAGACCTTGAGCCACATAACATCAAAGTTTAGGGACCCAAGGTTCACAAGGGGTACAACAGGTATGTTGATGTTGAAATAAGACCAGGCAATATCTTTAAACAGGAATCGTGACCGGATATCACAATTGGGCATGGAAAAGGAGCTAGTGAGTACAATGAGACTATTGGATCTCAAGAGAGAAGTAAGATATCAGGAGAGGCACGAGACAGAGATGAGATGGTGTCCACCATGAAAAAAAGAGGTTACTAAAGAGTCTACCAATCTTGGTATAGTGAAGAAGAAGAAGAAAAGAGGCCGGTCTGTCTGTCAGGGAGGGACAGGTCGTGGGAGGGGCCGGTACTAATATATGTTTGGACTCTCCTTCTCATTGGCAGAAGAGCCAGGCGGCAACCCGATGAGTCTTAGCGCCCTGTAATGTCGGGGACTAAGGGGAGGGGGGGCCTAGATTTGTTGGACTCTATCATGATTCTATTCAATCGCAATCATATCTATCTGTATTCATCTACCTATCATGACAGACATAAATATAGACATTAGAGATATGTATATAAATCCATAGAGACAAACATGGACACAGAATAAAAGAAACACACACACACACACACACACACACACACACACACACATACAAACAAACAAGCACATACAGATAAACACAGAGATACGTATGATAAGACCTTCGGGTTTATTTATATTACCTCCCTGGTACTCAAATCATTAATGAGCGTTAATCATCTCTAACAACTGGGTCAGATCCCCCCCCCCCCCAATCCCTCCTCCCACGTCTTGGCACCTCAGGCAAACTTAACACAAACCGAATTTTGCTTCGCTCGGAATGTGTGTGTGTGTGTGTGTCTGTGTTCGTTCCAACCTTGACCGAACTGGTGTGTTGGGTCATGACGTCGGCTTCGCAGACCACATTTAACATGACGAGAGGCCTGGTTTGTGTGTGTGTGTGTGGGGGGCATCCACTCACTGATGATTGGACGTTTTTCTCCCGAGATTATGAAACTTCGAGGAGGAAGTTTGTAACAGGGGAATGACGTCAACCATTCGCCCACCCAACTCGCGCCATCTATCTTTCTTTTTTTCATTGAAATGAAGTATTCGTCTGACGTCACACTACCTTGGCTTCGAGCAGTGTTTGGTTCAGTTTCATGACAGTGACTACACAGCTAGTTATGGCAAAACAGTGAAGTTAGAACGCGTGCAGTCTCTCTCTCTCTCTCTCTCTCTCTCTCTCTCTCTCTCTCTCTCTCTCTCTCTCTCTCTCTCACCTGAGAGAGATATCACACAGTCAAAATACGTAATACTAGCACAAGTAGATATATTCAGCTCCAAAATACTCTCCCAATTAGATATATTCATTTCCAATATACTATCCCAAGTGGATATATTCACTTCCAAAATACTCTCCCAAGTGGATATATTCAGTTCCAAAATACTATCCCAAGTGGATATATTCAGTGCCAAAATACTCTCCAAAGTGGATATATCCAGTTCCAAAAAACTACCCTAAAAGGATATATTCAGTTCCAAAATACTATCCCAAGTGCATATATTCAATTACAAAACACTCTCCTAATTGGATATATTCAGTTCCAAATGGTGTCGTAGGACATTTCATGGTGAAATGCGCTCTTCACTGCCTCCTGAACTACAGCAGAGGAGAGGACAGTGGAAGACGTGTGTCGAGGGAAGAGTTCCTGCATTATACAAGTCTGTGTAGACTTACAAGCTTCGCGGCTCACTCCGAACAGAAAGTTTCAGGTGTTGGAAATTCGCACCGTATTTTGTGCTGACAAATGGAAGGGGAAGCTGGACTGGTAACTCTGATAGATAGATAGATAGATAGATAGAGAGAGAGAGAGAGAGAGAGAGAGAGAGAGAGAGAGAGAGAGAGAGAGAGAGAGAGAGAGAGAGAGAGAGAGTAGCTCTTAGGCCTTTTTCTCTTCATACCTGAAGAAGAAAGACAGTGGATTTAGGGACAATATCTATATAGATAAGATAGCAGTACCCTGTGGGCAATATAGATAAGATAGCAGTACTCTAGGGTATATAGATAAGATAGCAGTACCCTAAGGTATATAGATAAGATAGCAGTACCCTAAGGTATATAGATAAGATAGCAGTATCCTGGGGGCAATATAGATAAGATAGCAGTACCCTGTTGGGTATATAGATAAGATAGCAGTATCCTGTTGGGTATATAGATAAGACAGCAGCCACCTCCTCAACCACACTTGAGTACAACCCCCCAACACCAACATCCACACGTACATCATTACATTCCAGGAATACCGTCTGTTTCCAGAACTCTACCATATCTTTCCAGCCTCCTCTCTCACCCTCCTGATACCCCCGGCTCGTAAAGGGCTGGTCGTCATCGCCAATCTGGAGTCGTTTATCTTTCCCAGGTCGCTGAGGGGGAGGAGGAAGGAGGGACCCCCGTCGCCTCACTCCTTCCCTGTAGCATCACACAGTCGTAGTTTAGGGGTAATGGAACACCAGCATGACCCAAGGGAATAAGATTTAACCCATCTTTTCCCGTAATTGTTCTCAACTCTGTACGGTGGAAGGTAATCATGAAACGGGGGTTTGGATGTCTGAGGGAATTACCTTCGACGTGGCTTCTCTTGCTAATGGCTGTGGGACAGGAACATTACCGTACTGCTCTGTATCAAAGTTTTCTTCACGGCGAAGACCGGCCCAGGAGACGTGAGGGAAGGTGGTGATGGGCCGCCAACTGTCGCTGCCTCCAGTTAAAGGGTGATGGTGTAGGAGGCAACCCAGGACCATAACTTGTCTTGAGCAGCTTTTAGTTCTTAACTTGTGTAATCTCTCTCTCTCTCTCTCTCTCTCTCTCTCTCTCTCTCTCTCTCTCTCTCTATCTCTCTCTCTCTATCTATCTTCATCCTCTTCTTCCGTTGCATTCGTCAAAGACTTTGACCCTTGAAGGAAACACACACACATACAAACACTCTCTCTGTTACCCAAGGGAACACACGAGCGCCCCATTTCCTTATAGAAATAAGAAGTTTAGACGGTAGAGGCCAACTACTTATCGGGTTTGTGTCGAATTATCAGTTACCATTCGTCACGCTGGTTCTCGCGACCCTTCTCCCTCTCACCTTTGACCTGTAGACTTGATTAAGCTTGTCCCCCGATCGTCTGAATGTCGTGTCAATTACCAGTTCCCGCAACTGGGAGGCGCTTGGAGCTCCCGAGCCACACATCTTTCGAGTTATCATTTGAGTCCAGCTCTCGTCCTCCGCCTGCCAAACTTCTTCTCTCTCTCTTCTTTTATCCTTCTTTGAGCTAACTAAGGCTTGGCTGAGAATTAACTCCGGCAACATGTTTGGGAAATTGAGTTACTGGCCGTCCATTCCCAGGAGATGTTCCGTTCCACAAGCGGATGGTCCGTTCCACAAGCGGATGGTCCGTTCCACAAGCGGATGGTCCGTTCCACAAGCGGGTGATGTCCTCGTCCACCCAGCGACCCATGTTCCTCCACCATTGACCGTTCCTCGAGGGTTTATCTCGACTCGTCTGTCACGATCAGATCTCGCGTGCCTCTCCCGAGTTTGTGAAGACGTCTGATTAGCCCAAAGTCTGAGTGCGGGATGTTGATTAGACCAAATAGTCTGAGTGTGGGACGACTTGTGACCAGGGTGCTGATTATACCAGCTGGGCCTGACTTTACCAGTCCTGAATTTGCACTCCTCTCTCTCTCTCTCTCTCTCTCTCTCTCTCTCTCTCTCTCTCTCTCTCTCTCTCTCACACACACACACACACACGTTCCATTTATTCAACTGTCAAATCTTTTCGTGAATGTTCATTGTCGTCAAGATCTCGTCAACCTGCCAGCCTCCTCTCCCTCTCCCTCAGTCAGAATAGACCTTCTGCCTAATTCACCCGCTGTTCCGACAACACAAGTTTTCTCAACGAAGCGCTGTCGTATTTGCTTGAGTTTCTGATGAGATCACAAGTTTATGTTGGGGGAAGAAGACTTGAATCTTCCATTTTCCATTTCAATTCTATTCAAAAAAAAAGCACGACATCCTTTCATTTGTTGAATTTGAGCTTTACTCAGATCTGGAGCGAGAGTCTTATATTTATATATACAAGCGAAACATTTGGCCAGAGGCTGGCTTTTACGATTCACAAGTTAAATCTAAATTTATATCTGGTCTTCAAGACCCTCCGCGGCACTCACAATGGCGACAACAGACTTGAAGATAAAGTGTCAACAAATAGCGCGGTACGAAGTCGCTCTTTGGCTCTGGGTGAGTTGAACTCCTTCTTGAGTGGAAATTGTTCTTGAGTTGAACTCCCTCTTGAGTGGAATTTCTTCTTGAGTTGAACTCCCTCTTGAGTGGAAATTCTTCTTGAGTTGAACTCCCTCTTGAGTGGAAATTCTTCTTGAGTTGAAACTCCTTCACGAATCGAACCCTCTTTTCGAGTCGAACTCACCTACTCTTGAACCAAACTCCTTCTTGAGCCGAACTCCCTCTTGAGTACGACATCTTCCTTAGTCGAACTCCTATTATGAGCTGAACTCCACTGAGCTGAATTCCTTTTGTGAATCAAACTCCTGTAAATGAACCACTATCAGAGCCGAACTCCTTGAGTCGAACTCCATTTTCGAATCGAACTCTGAGAGATGAACGCCTTCTTGAAGTCGAACTCCTTCCTGAGTACAACTCCCGCGTCACCGTATCATCATCTTTCCTTTTCCTTTTTTTCCACCGAAGCTGGACACAGGCAATCAAAATATTGCAGCGGGCGTGTCTCACCGTGGCTCCCTTCAGCGGCTTCGGTTAATAAGGAGGAGCAAGAGGTCCTGCTAAGCCCACTGGCTATTAGGCTTTCTCATGTAGGTGGGAGACGACAAAGAAGAGATAAGAGCGAGTGGCACACCGATATCATGATCCGCATTTTTTATTTCATACAAACCTACGATAATATATAACCACCTTCGAGATGGAATCCATATCTGAAGACGAAAAAAAAAAAAAACCTGATGACAGAAAAAAAGCAAACCTTGTGATACTTAGGCAAATTAAGATTTGGCGGAATAATTCAGGCGACTGCCAAATGGAACTTTCCTCGGGCGTGAAAGACACACTGAATATAACTAGAACTGCAGAGGATGAGTTAATGAACTTGAGAAAACAACGAACTATTTATTAAGTCTTGCACGATTTAGCAAGCAACGGGGAGGACTGAAGCAAAAGACTATTCGTTTATCTACATCGGAGTTATAAGCATCATAGGATATCAATACAAGCTATTCCATACAGAGCTATGCCTGCCTCAAGCTATGCCATGCAATGCCTCGTCTCAATGAAGCTATATCAAGTAGTGCTATGCCTGCCTCAAGCTATGCCATGCAATGCCTCGTCTCAATGAAGCTATATCAAGTAGTGCTATGCCTGGCTCAAGCTATGCTATGCACTATCACATTTGATTGAAGGCTATGTCACGCAGGGCGCTATGCCTGACTGAAGCTATGCCATGCAATATCACATTTGAATGAAAGCTATGTCATGCAGGGCCAACCCTGGCAAATTCAACTTTATAGCTGAACTAATACAGTAAAGGAATTCTCATAATTCTATGTCACGTAAACAAAAACTGTGAGGCAGAACGCCACAGAATTTGTACCGAAGAGGGAGTTCAACTCAAGAAGAAATTCTACTCAAGAGGGAGTTCAACTCAAGAACAATTTCCACTCAAGAGGGAGTTCAACTCACCCAGAGCCAAAGAGCGACTTCGTACCGCGCTATTTGTTGACACTTTATCTTCAAGTCTGTTGTCGCCATTGTGAGTGCCGCGGAGGGTCTTGAAGACCAGATATAAATTTAGATTTAACTTGTGAATCGTAAAAGCCAGCCTCTGGCCAAATGTTTCACTTGTATATATAAATATAAGACTCTCGCTCCAGATTTGAGTAAAGCTCAAATTCAACAAAAGACAGGATGTCGTGCTTTTTTTTTGAATAAGAATTGAAATGGAAAATGGAAGATTCAAGTCTTCTTCCCCCCAACATAAACTTGTGATCTCATCAGAAACTCAAGCAAATACGACAGCGCTTCGTTGAGAAAACTTGTGTTGTCGGAACAGCGGGTGAATTAGGCAGAAGGTCTATTCTGGCTGAGGGAGAGGGAGAGGAGGCTGGCAGGTTGACGAGATCTTGACGACAATCAACATTCACGAAAAGATTTGACAGTTGAATAAATGAAACGTGTGTGAGAGAGAGAGAGAGAGAGAGAGAGAGAGAGAGAGAGAGAGAGAGAGAGAGAGAGAGAGAGAGAGAGAGAGAGAGAGAGAGAGAGAGAGAGAGAGAGAGAGAGAGAGAGAGGAGTGCAAATTCAGGACTGGTAAAGTCAGGCCCAGCTGGTATAATCAGCACCCTGGTCACAAGTCGTCCCACACTCAGACTATTTGGTCTAATCAACATCCCGCACTCAGACTTTGGGCTAATCAGACGTCTTCACAAACTCGGGAGAGGCACGCGAGATCTGATCGTGACAGACGAGTCGAGATAAACCCTCGAGGAACGGTCAATGGTGGAGGAACATGGGTCGCTGGGTGGACGAGGACATCACCCGCTTGTGGAACGGACCATCCGCTTGTGGAACGGACCATCCGCTTGTGGAACGGAACATCTCCTGGGAATGGACGGCCAGTAACTCAATTTCCCAAACATGTTGCCGGAGTTAATTCTCAGCCAAGCCTTAGTTAGCTCAAAGAAGGATAAAAGAAGAGAGAGAGAAGAAGTTTGGCGGGAGGAGGACGAGAGCTGGACTCAAATGATAACTCGAAAGATGTGTGGCTCGGGAGCTCCAAGCGCCTCCCAGTTGCGGGAACTGGTAATTGACACGACATTCAGACGATCGGGGGACAAGCTTAATTAAGTCTACAAGTCAAAGATGAGAGGGAGAGGGGGTCGCTTAACCAGCGTGACGAATGGTAATTGATAATTCGACACAAACCCGATAAGTAGTTGGCCTCTACCGTCTAAACTTCTTATTCCTATAAGGAAATGGGGCGCTCGTGTGTCCCCTTGGGTAACAGAGAGAGAGAGAGAGAGAGAGAGAGAGAGAGAGAGAGAGAGAGAGAGAGAGAGAGATTACACAAGTTAAGAACTAAAAGCTGTTCAAGACAAGTTATGGTCCTGGGTTGCCTCCTACACCATCACCCTTTAACTGGAGGCAGCGACAGTTGGCGGCCTATCACCACCTTCCCTCACGTCTCCTGGGCCGGTCTTCGCCGTGAAGAAAACTTTGATACAGAGCATTACGGTAATGTTCCTGTACCACAGCCATTAGCAAGAGAAGCCACGTCGAAGGTAATTCCCTCAGACATCCAAACCCCCGTTTCATGATTACCTTCCACCGTACAGAGTTGAGAACAATTACGGGAAAAGATGGGTTAAATCTTATTCCCTTGGGTCATGTTGGTGTTCCATTACCCCTAAACTACGACTGTTTGATGCTACAGGGAAGGAGTGAGGCTACGGGGGTCCCTCCTTCCTCCTCCCCCTCAGCGACCTGGGAAAGATAAACGACTCTAGATTGGCGGTGACGACCAGCCCTTTACGAGCCGGGGGTATCAGGAGGGTGAGAGAGGAGGCTGGAAAGATATGGTAGAGTTCTGGAAACAGACGGTATTCCTGGAATGTAAAGATGTACGTGTGGTGTGGTGTTGGGGGGTTGTACTCAAGTGTGGTTGAGGAGGTGGCTACTGTCTTATCTATATACCCAACAGGATACTGCTATCTTATCTATATACCCAACAGGGTACTGCTATCTTATCTATGTACCCTAGAGTACTGCTATCTTATCTATATAGATATTGTCCCTAAATCCACTGTCTTTCTCCTTCAGGTATTAAGAGAAAAAGACCTAAGAGCTACTCTCTCTCTCTCTCTCTCTCTCTCTCTCTCTCTCTCTATCTATCTATCTATCTATCTATCTATCTATCAGAGTTACCAGTCCAGCTTCCCCTTCCATTTGTCAGCACAAAATACGATGCGAATTTCCAACACCTGAAACTTTCTGTTTACGGAGTGAGCCGCGAAGCTTGTAAGTCTACACAGACTTGTATAATGCAGGAACTCTTCCCTCGACACACGTCTTCCACTGTCCTCTCCTCTGCTGTAGTTCAGGAGGCAGTGAAGAGCGCATTTCACCATGAAATGTCCTACGACACCATTTGGAACTGAATATATCCAAGCGGAAATGTATTTTGAATACATCTACTTCGAAATTATTTTGGAACTGAATATACCACTTGTGAGAGTATTTTGGAACTAAATATATCCCATTGTGAGACTATTTTGGAACTGAATATATACACTTGTGAGAGTATTTTGACTGTGTGGAGTCAGTCTGACTGCTAATTCGCTGACATGTCTTCGTTCCTCTTAATGTTTGCTCAAGGTTCGTACCGTCGAGTTCAAAGGTCGCATCGTCGTGCTCAAAGGTCGTAAAGTCGTGGTTAAAGGTCATACAGTCGAGCTCAAAAGTCGTACACTTATGCTCAAGGGTCGTACCATTGTGCTCAAAGGTCGTACCATTGTGCTCAAGGGTCGTACCCTTGTGCTCAAAGGGTCGTACCATTGTGCTCAAGGGTTGTAACATTGTGCTCAAGGGTCGTACCATTGTGCTCAAGGGTCGTACCCTCTTGTTCAAGGGTATCTGAAGGTCCACATATATATATAGTTCACCCTCTGCAATACCTTTACGTATACCAAAGGATTCAGGACCCTTCACAAGCGGGCATAACCAGGGTCTATAACCCGCGGGAAACATGGCATGAATAATAACAAACGACTGTAAACCTTTAGGGCAGTGACCCCCTCGAAGAGCAGGTGGTCCACAGATGGGGAACCACCCTTACGTTTTCTTTAACCCCAACTCCCCCCCCCCCCTCCAAAAAAAAAAATAAAAACAGAGTCCACTTGGTATCGGAAACTCATGGTGGAAACGCCTATCGGCACACTGCGCCGATCTATATCGATGTCTATAGTCCTATAGGTTTTCAATATTCGACAGCAGCCCAACCCTGGGCGAGAGAGAGAGAGATAGATAGAGAGAGAGAGAGAGAGAGAGAGAGAGAGAGAGAGAGAGAGAGAGAGAGAGAGAGAGTTCAGCTTTAGAGTTGGGGGTTTGTGGGATAGTCTTGTACTACTCCTTACAGCTGCACAGGGATGCGGGGTTGGGACGAGTGGAATGAATATATGATGATCCGCTTCCCTTACTTGTGGGTGAATTTATAATATACATATATATATATATATATACATACATATATACATACATATATATATATACATATATATATATATATATATATAATATATATATATATATATATATATATATATATATATATATATACTTCCAAGTCTTATACTTGTAAGCCTTATATTTCACACATATTTGGATTCCCCTCAAGCGTTGGTGGATCTCTCCACACGCACTCTACAAATTAGTAGCTTAAAAAAGACAGATTCAAAATCGTATTTAAAGAAAATGGAAGAGGGAAGGTTTGGTAAACGATGAACAATGTGCACAAGACCAGAACTGGATTATACGACTCGCTCGTTTGGTCAACACACTTAAGGGGACCAAAAAAAATAAAATAATCCGATCATAAGGGAAGAGCGACTGGGTTGGTACCTGAATTAATAATACAACAGTGAGAGAGAGAGAGAGAGAGAGAGAGAGAGAGAGAGAGAGAGAGAGAGAGAGAGAGAGAGAGAATCCTACTAAGGGCTTATATATAAATAAGACAGCGACAAAGTATAAAAAAAAATATATATATATATATATATATATATATATATATATATATATATATATATATATATATATATATATATATATTCTCTCTCTCTCTCTCTCTCTCTCTCTCTCTCTCTCTCTCTCTCTCTCTCTCTCTCTCTCTCCCCGCACTATGCAACTAAAGGACTAGTTATATACTTCTTAAGAACTCCTTACCATTTTTGTTTGCTTGTTTGTTTGTTTTTCTCTTTTTCTGGGAGGGAGGGGTGAAGTTTACGTCAGACATTGGTCTGCGCCGAGGGCGCAAAAAGTGAGCGCTTGAGCAGTAGCTTTCTTTGTCCCTTCCCTGTGACAAATTTGGTTACATAGAAAACGACGTTACACACACACACACACACACACACACACACACACACACACACAATTATCATAATCTACCCCGCTTAGAATAACACAAACTCGTCCACATTAGATAGATAGCTGTGGTCTTATCTATATATATATATATATATATATATATATATATATATATATATATATATATATATATATGAACTACTGTATTGTGTATGAATGTTCACTTAACAAATTCTAACAATCAAATAATCATTATGTTTCCCAATCATTTTCTTTAACCGAGTGTATGTCGTGGATTCTGTCTAGGTCGTTATGTTAACCCTTCATCACAGGATCCATTTAGATGAAGCATTATTCGTAAGAGCTGCCAAATGGCTACATAATCTTTATGTTTGACAAGGCAATTAAAATGCGGCGTGTGAAAAAAAAATTCAACAAATATTTTAGCTATCCCCAAACCAAAGTAGAAAACGTTACAGCTTATTGGTAACACAGAAAACGATAATATTAAAGGACAAACTATAATATTTGAGTGACACTTGATTCCTGAGCATCACAGAGGCTTCCCAATGCTCTGTGTTTACCTATTATTGCTAGAAGAGTTTCGGGAAAGCTGAAGAATTATAACCCTAAAAAGTATACTTAAATCAGATAAGAGAGAAAAGGGGGAATGAGGGCAGTTTGAGAAATATGGGATTGGTTAGCTGTCCCATCTAAAAGCGTGTCTATAAACAAGGTTAGACCCCACTTAGGGTACGTCTTGTCCGTAGAGAACTGTTATCATGACCACTTGAGCCATGCAGCTCTCCTATCATTGCCTCCGTGCATGAACTAGAATGCAAGTGTTATAACCTAATATAAGATTCGTCTCCAAGAGAAAAACACATACACACACCTTCCTCAACTCCGGTGAATTCAAAATCCCGTCTCTGACCACCAGACACATGCCAGCTCACATACACAGCCTCAGAATTCTCCCAGGTGATCTGCTCACTGAGACACGAGACTCCACTGTTGAAAACTTGAAAGTATATATACACACAGTCCTGACCATAATACACCACGAATTATTCAAATCATTCAAATTATTCAAAGTTTTAAAGATAGAAAGAAAGAAGAAAATAGCGTGAAGCACTTCATTACTCTCGCTTCCCAGCCTAATTGTCCAAAGGTTTCTCTCTGTATTCCTACATCAGAACACAACGTCCTTATCACAATATCTTGTGGAGGAGAGGGTGAAAATTTGCAGAGGTATTAGGAAAAGAGGAAACAGTGATGGTGAGAAGAGAGTGGCGAGAGCAAATGAGCTTGGAAAAAAGACTTGACTGAAGATATGCCAGGAGAGAATGAGATTCGAATGGCAAAAAGGAGAGTAAATGAAGTAAGGGGAGTGGGTGAGGAATGGGAGGTTTTAGGGGAGCAGTGAAGGCATGTGCAAGAGACGCAAGTGGCATGAGAAAGGTGGGAGATGGGCAGATTAGAGAGGGTAGTGAGGGGGTGGGATGAAGGAAGTACTGTTGCTAATGAAAGAGGAGAGGCGTTTGAGCGGTACTCACAGGGAAGAAATGAAAATGACTGGGGGATGTACAAGAAAAGGCGGTAGGAGGTCAAGAGGAGGGGGCAGGGGTTGAAAAAGAGGGCAGATGAGAGTTGGGGTGAGCGGGTCTTATTAAACTTTAGGGAGACCAAGATATTTTCTAAGTAAACAATGTGCGGAAAACAAAAGAACAAATAAGAACATCAGTGAAAGGGGCAAAAAGGGAGGTGATAACAGGTAGTGATGAAGTGAGGAAGAGATGGAGCGAGTATTTTGAAGGATTATTCATTGTGCTTGATGACAGAGCGGCAGACGTAGGATGTTTTGGTTGGGGTGGTGTAGGAAGTGTGAGAGAGTCAAGGAGAGTGGTTTGGTGAAGAAAGAGGAGGTGGTGAATACCTTACGTAAGATAAAATGTGGCAAAGCGGCTGGAGTGAATGGTAATGCAGTTGAATTTATTGGGAGGTGATTCTGCTGTTGTTTGGTTGGTAAGTATCTTCAGTATATGTTTGGATCATGGTGAAGTGCCTAAGGATTGGTGGGATGTATTTGCAGTGCTACTGTATAAAAGCAAAGGAAATAAAAATGAGTGTTTAAACTACGGAGGTGTAAGTTTGTTGAGTATACCTTGTAAGTTGTATGGGAGTGTAGTGATTGAGAGGGTGAAGGCATGCACAGAGCAACAGACTGGGGAAGAACAGTGTGGTTCCAGAAGTGGTAGAGGTTGTGTGGATCAGGTGTTTGCTTTAAGGAATGTACGTGAGAAATACTTGGATCTGTATGTGGCATTTATGGACTTGGAGAAAGCATATGATATCGTTAACAGAAATGCTTTGGGGAAGGTCTTAAGAATATACGGTGTGGAGGAAAGCTGCTGAAAATAGTGAGAAGTTCTTAGCAAGGGTGTAAGGCATGTACAAGAGGAGAATGTATGGTTCCAGGCGATGGTCGGTCTGCAGCAGCGGCGTGTGATGTCACCATGGTTGTTTAATATGTTTATGGATGGTGCAGTTAGGAAGGTAAATGCAAGAGTTCTGAAGAGAGGAGCGAGTATGCATTCTGTTGGAGATGAGAGGGCCTGGGAAGGAAGTCAGTTGTTGTTTGCTGATGATACAGCACTGGTGACAGATTCGAGTGTGAAACTGCATAAGTTGGTGATTGGATTTGGAAGTGTGTGAAAGGGAAAAGTTGAGCGCAAATGTGATTAAAAGCAACATAACTAGGTTCAGCAGAGTTGAGGGACAGGTTAGTTGGGGTGGGACTTTGAATGGAGAAAACTTGGAGGACGTAAAGTGTATTAGATACCTAAGAGTGGCCAAGGCAGTTAATAAAATCATGGAAGCGGAAGTGAGTCATAGGGTGGGTGAGGGGGTGAAGATTCTGGGAGCACTCAAGAATGTGTGTAAGGAGAGAACGTTATCTGGGAGGGCAAAAATGATTATGTTTGAAAGTACAGTAGTCCCAATATTTTTATGTGGATGTAAGGCATGGGGAAAAGATAAGGCTGTGTGGAGGAGGATGGGAATGTTGGATATGATATGTTTGAGGAAACGGTGATCAAATACGAAAGAATATATATATATATATATATATATATATATATATATATATATATATATATATATATATATATATCATATATATTATATATATGTATATATATATATACATACAGATTCACTGTATGTAACAGTTCATGTTATGAGTAGGTGTGTTTTTATATTTAAGAATCTAATGGCTATATATATATATATATATATATATATATATATATATATATATATATATATGATAAACAGCTTGAGTGGGGGACACTCAGGCAGAGTGAGACGGACTGAGTCGTGTCTGGACGGATGTGCATCACTTCAGGAGACAAACAGTGTGATTTCTCCACCGCGAGAATGTATCACAAACACCGAACCACCCACTGCCTGCCTCACGGTCCGGGCACGAACGCTGACGATTGTGTTTCCACGCGAACATACACACACACACACACACACACACGGAGGTACGCCAGTGCTGACACTGCGCGGGGGATACGAAGTCGTCTTTACACACATCGTGACGTGCGCAGGGACAAGTGTAAACATGAGACACATTGGTCATGTCAGGGGGGTCAAGGGGCGGCTGACAAACGAGCTCTCACACACGCTGTCTGACCCCCACCGTGACCCACCCCCCCAACCCCCTTACCTCCTCCTCCCCCCCTCCCCCTTCCCTGCTAGGTGGTGGTGGTGGTGGTGTAGGATGGTGGGAGGAGCTGTGGTCGTGGTGGTGATAATGTGGTTGATGGTGGTGGTGGTGGAGCGGGTGGAGCGGGTGGTGATGGTGAGACTCATGGGGTGGTAGCGAGGAGGGTGGATGACCAGTGATGGGTGGTGATGACCAGCGATGGGTGGTGATGACCAGTGATGGATGGTGATGACCAGCGATGGGTGATGATGACCAGTGATGGTGGTGATGACCAGGGATGGATGGTGATGACCAGGGATGGGTGGTGATGGCAACAGACCATTACCATCACACAAAGCTATGGTCTGAGTTCCAAAAATAAAATCCTCATCAGTATGGCACAAACTCTGGACACATATTTCAAAAAAACAAATATTCAAGTTTGCTCGAAGCTCCCTCGCGTAACTTTAACTAGCAAAAAAAAAAAATTAACTTTTCGAAACAGAACTGTAGATGGATACATGATACCAAACGAGGTCGTTCTATGCAGTGTGTGTGTGTGTGTGTGTGTGTGTGTGTGTGTGTGTGTGGACACAAGAATCATCTCCAACACCTGATAAAAAATAAAGTATTCTTTTGTTTTGTCTTGTTTTATTTTCAAGTGGCCGTTCAAGCTTGATGCTGACGACCATTAACGACCCTTGACAATCGACAGGGCCACAGCGATCCAACCATCCAGCCAACATACACTAATTCGAGACAAGAGAATGATAATGTCGAACGAGAGGAAGAAAAGTAAATATGACTTATAACTCGATATAGATACTATAGTTAAGCAGCAGTGGGGATAAAAGACGAGGAGTGGAGTGTATATAACAACCCAACTGCCGACACATGAACGGCTTCGAATATCAGAGGACGGAGTTGCGCGATTCGAATCTAAGAGACTCCGTGGTTCACAACGGAGTCGAACGTGTGCTTCGAATGTATGTGTGTATCCGATAGCAAGATGACGTCGCCCAAAGATCCATGCCCTCACGTGCAAAGCGAGTGTGGAGCCTTTGGCTACGTGGAGCTGGCAATGGGCACGGCAGCGTTGACTGGAGACGAGTGGAACTGGTCCTCTGCTTCGTGAGACCGAACGAAACACTGGAGGAAACACATACGTGAAAATAAAAGCAAAAAAAAGACATTCATCTCGGTACTGATTTGAACATTTTTTTGGGGGGTTCATTAAGACTTTTAACCTCAGGATCTCTCCCGTGGGGGCTTTACTAAAGCCTCGAGGCTTCCCCCCCGCGCAGGAGCAGGGTAAGGTGGGTCCATTTCAAGGGGAGGAGGAGGAGGGAAAGGCGGGGGGCAAACATGGTGTCCTTCAACACGCTATGCAGTGATAACAGCCTCGTCGACGCTGACCTTTCAACAACGTCTGTGTTACCCAACACGAGCGAGCGGGTCGGGTTCGCCAACGGAGTTGGACGCCTTTTAGCCGATCGAACTCGATTGTCTTACATCCCACGCACCTGGAGGCGTCACCAGCATCAAACACCAAGACTTGATTAAAACATGAGATGACGGAAACAGTAATTTATCACGGCATGAGTGACGAAGACATGCTCCAACTTGAAGTACTTTGGATAAAGCGTCTGGGGTAAACCATGGAAAGCTGTGTAGGTATGTATATTTGCGTGTGTGGACGTGTATGTATATACATGTGTATGGGGGTGGGTTGGGCCATTTCTTTCGTCTGTTTCCTTGCGCTACCTCGCAAACGCGGGAGACAGCGACAAAGAAAAAAAAAAAAAAAAAAAAAAATATATATATATATATATATATATATATATATATATATATATATATGTGTGTGTGTGTGTGTGTGTGTGTGTGTGTGTGTGTGTGTGTGTGTGTGTGTGTGTATTACTTGACGTCAATACATGCTAGGAATAAATGGCCTCTCACATGCACTACTTATATATTCTCTCAAATCATCAGTTTACAATCTGAAAAGGAAAATATACTCTCTCTCTCTCTCTCTCTCTCTCTCTCTCTCTATATATATATATATATATATATATATATATATATATATATATATATATATATATACACATATTCGCTTTCTTATCCGTGAGTTTATCAGCTTTTGTGACGCTACATCCACAAACCGTAAATTACCAAGTGTGTGTGTGTGTGTGTGTGTGTGTGTGTGTGTGTGTGTGTGTGTATCCGGGACTAACGTGCATAATGAAACTGATTCACCGAATCGAACCCTTCCTCACAGCCGAGCTAGGCGACTCGCTTGTTGCAACACCACTGGTGTTACATTCAACATTTCTTTCTCTCCCGCCCACCATCGCTTCGCCGCCCCGTTGTACCGGTCTTAAATTTGCATACGAGGGTGGTGATATGACGAGAGTTCTACACTGGAACTGTGTAGTTCAGTTGAAGACGATACATCATGAGTTGTTGGCAAGGGATGGGGGGGGGGGGGAGATTCGAAGCAGTGTTTGACTGTGGTTCGACGGACAGAGGGTGAACTGTTTCACGGGTTCCGAAATTCGATTCGGATCAAGTGCTTCATACTGGGGTCACCTGACAGTCAGACTCTTGTTACAGATAACATTAAAGACAGGGGAGCACCAGAGCTGTGTGTGTGTGTGTGTGTGTGTGTGTGTGTAAGAGCTATCCTGATCACCTGTGGAAGGCGTGCAAGGTCATTCCATTGGTAGTTACGAAGCTAACTGCTTCAATGACCCTGCCAGTGCGAAGACGGGTCAAAAAAGCCCAAATGACCATATGATTGACGGAGAACGTATACAGTTACGACCTAGCCACACACACACACACACACACACACATCTACAGTGGCCATCATCATACAGCCTACAGAAACCACTTTAGATCAATATAAAACTTCCTCCTCTCTCTCTCTCTCTCTCTCTCTCTCTCTCTCTCTCTCTCTCTCTCTCTCTCTCTCTCTCTCTCTCTTCTTACAGATGGTTTCTTGGAAAAAAAAAACACACCCCTCTTCCTCCATACTACCCCCCCCCCCCATAACAAGGAGTTTAAAATAACGACAACGCATTAACCGGGGATGGAGGAGGGGGAGGGGGACGTCCAATTTACCCGTAGGATCGCCGAGACAACCCCCCCCCCCCGGTGTATGGTAAGCCAGCTGGGTCTCCCAGGGTAAACACCCCGGACGCGTCCGCCAGTCTGTGGTTTGCGGTCGAGCGCATCTGCAAGACAGTGATTGGTCGCGAGTTCTACCTAGGTTTACCCTCACAACGCGCATTCCACACTATACGTAAAAAAAAAAAAAAAAAAAAAAAAAATGGTATGAATTTCCACCATTGCCCTTTTTTTTTTTTTTTTTTAATTTTCCAAAAGAAGGAACAGAGAAGGGGGCCAGGTGAGGATATTCCCTCAAAGGCCCAGTCCTCTGTTCTTAACGCTACCTCGCTATCGCGGGAAATGGCGAATAGTATGAAAGATATATATATATATATATATATATATATATATATATATATATATATATATATATATATATATATATATACTTTTCTAACTTTTCATCTAGTTTCCTTGACCTTAATACTTCGGGGGAGGGGGGGAGAGGGGTTGGAGGGAAGGGGGTGAGGGGTTGGAGGGAGGGGTGGGGGGGAGGGTTTGGAGGGGGGGGGGGTAAGGTGTCGCATAATTGCTTGCTTGGTATATCACGTTTTGCATCCGCGACAAGTTTTTTTTTTTTTTTTTTGTACGTACGTGTGTGTGTGTAATGGTTTACAAAATTCAGAAGAAAAATGTTTCGCTCTCGTTTGGTAAACACTGGAAAGAATTCTTGGGTGATTCATTGTGATACACACACACACACACACACACACACACACACACACACACTCAAACACACTCACACACACACACACACACACACACACACACACACTCATGTTCTCTACACAGCATTACCAGTTTTGCCTTCAGAGTGCTGGATAGGTATATTCTGGTTAACTATCAAACAATATATCTATATATATGTATCATACTTAGCTGAGACGGCATGAGCAAATCCTATTACCGCTATATATATATATATATATATATATATATATATATATATATATATATATATATATATATATATATATATATATAAGTATAAATTGTCCATGCTTCGCATCAATGTAACAAAGTTGGGACCACTATACTTTCAAACGCCCATTCTTGCCCTTAGATTGCGTTCAATTTTTTCCACTCGTTCTTCGGCTCTTTTAGAACCTTCTCCCCCTCATCTACCCGCTCATGTGGTTCCCTTCGCTGCCTTGTCCATTCCCAGATTTTTAAAACATTTCACTTCCTCCGAGTTTATCAACTGAAACCCCCACCCCAACCTAACTTGTCCCTCGACTCTGATAAACCTTCCTTTCATTCACATTTACTCGCAACTTCCTCTTTTCACACACCCCTCCAAACTCAGTCACCAACTTCAGCAGTTTCACACTCGAATCCGTCATCA
>NC_092236.1:56227434-56344934 GCF_036320965.1 Panulirus ornatus
AATTCATAATCTCTTAACGTTCACGTGATTATAATGACACTCTAATTACATTTTGGAGATGTTTCCAGGGTTTATGCCCCACAGAAGTTACGAAATATATTTGCCATCGAGAGATCTATTTCTCAGAAGACCCTTGGGTAAACTAGGATTTACATCACCGTAACCCAATAAAATCATCTCTTGAGGTACGGTAACTGGCGAACTACCCGTTCGTCCAGGTGTCACACAGAAACCCTGCAATGACCCAATAGGAAATTGAAGCGTTCCTCATTCCTACATTCTCACGTAACCCAGTGGCCAACAACTGGTACGCGATTTTTCAAAATAAAGTCAGAAAAAAAACAAAAAAAAAAAACAGGGCATTTGAAACACATCCTATTTTGAAACATGTTTATTAAATAAACGATCATTCGAATTACACAATCCCCCACTCATCAAAATAGTAATCACCCAACGGCAATAACCATAGATCATCGATGAAACATGATCCCCAAAGCGCTGTCCAACATGTCACACACATATACATAGACATATATATATATAACGTCAAAAATAAAGTTAATAAACAAATAAGCATTTGTAACAGTACTTACCGTCACGCCCCGCGTTGAAATAATAAACTAATAAACAAATATACATGACTTACCGTCCTCCAGCGCCGGATACATCATGACCAAACATCGTGGCACATAAGGAACAGTTGAAATATATTGATGAACAGAAATGTATTAACAGTACTTACCCACTCGCTGCTCTCCTGTTGACCACCCCCACAACCACCCACTCACCGGGGGACGAGAGACCTGTGGGCAACGCATCACTTTATCAAAGTTTTAATCACACTAAAATCCAAGCAGTTTATATAATAGTTTACTATTACTTTATTGTCTTTAAGCCATTTATCCTCATCACGCTACAACACTTTCATCATGCATAGTTCACTAGTCCAATCAGAAATTGTTTATATGATACTTACCAGTGACACGCCCTTTCCACCTCTCCCAAAGCATGAGTCATTACTCACTCTTTGGTGAGCGAGTGACACGTGAGTATTCTGCTGTCGATGAGTATAGCTTACCCAGCTCTGAAGAGGGTATGTGCTAAGTCCAATGAATAACTAAAGATTATTCGAGCTATAATTAAGATGCACTATAGTTTATATCACTTGCGTTATAATATAGATGCGCTATAATCTATATCACTTGCGCTATGATAAAGATGCGCTATAGTTTATATCACTTGCGCTATAATATTTATAAGTTTCACTGTACTATAGAATAATTTCAAAGTAAGTATCGCTTGCACCAGTAACAAGATCACTTATACCATAATTTCTCACGCGTTTAAAACACTTCACAACACTCGAATGGACCACTTAAAAGCCTAGTTCAGAACATGGTCGAAAGAGGGGTGTGTTCTACGTCACCTTCGCGCTATAGAGCTTATCACTACGTACATATACGTTATATCACACTCGCTGTAGACCGTGGCAGTCGCCTTCCGCTGATGTGGCCTCGCCCAGCCGGCGACTGAGGCGAAAAAGACGGTGATTCGAGGTTATGGAAAAATTGGGCGGAGTCTGTCAGCCCCTTTTTAAAAAAGAAAAAAAAAATAGTTACCCCATCGTGTCTTTCGCCTTAACTTTGGGTAGTTGTGGGCGAGTGAAAAACTTGATGCCCGGTGCCTACATCGCTTGATATAATTACGGGAGATTGATATAAAGCGTATCATTTGGAGGCAGAGACGAAAAATGTTAGAATGAGAGAAAGAGAGAAAAAATAATATATGGGCGACCTAGCACTGTTATGGCAATAGCTGCTGCGTCACTTGTAAACAAAACGGTGGTGGCGATGGTGGTTTAGCTTCGTGTAACTGGTTGTTTTGACGCTTTCTAGGATTACGATGGCGTCGCCGAGCACCATCACTCCATCATGAACGCCACCGTGTCTCCATCACCAACCCGTCACTCCATCACCACCCTCATTCACTCTATCAACAGCCTCTACTCCATCACATACCCTTATTCCATACCTACCTTCACTTCATAACCACCATTTCGCACTCCATCACCACGATCTCCCTCGCTCTATCACCACCACCCATCGCTCCATCACCACACAGACTCGCTCCATCATCACAGTTCTCACTCCATCACTATGATCGCCCTCGCTCCATCACAATTCTCACTCTATCACCACCAACCCCTCAATCCATTATCGAAACCCCTCACTCTATCACCATACTCCTTCACCACCCTTGCTCCATCATAACCCGTCACTCCATCACTACTCGAACGTGATTCTAGAATTATCTTGAGCACCTGAAGAAGGCGCTGGAGAAATGTTCTTATCGGTAGATATAAATAGAAGTTGAGGCGGCCTTAAATATAAGCTAGCAGACAGTTAAGTACCAAATACCATTCATAGCGTTTGCCTTTCACTTTACCTTCGATACGTCAATAACGAGTTAAATAGAGTAACAAATGTCTTTTTTTTTTTTTTAACTGATACTTGACAGATCTAGCAGGGATTTTGTAGCTATAAAAAAAGAATGAAGGACACACATATGAGTTGGCTTTGTTTATGAGCTCGTTGCTGTGTTAATTTAGGAGGTCCTTTCTATATATATATATATATATATATATATATATATATATATATATTTTTTTTTTTTTTTTATACTTTGTCGCTGTCTCCCGCGTTTGCGAGGTAGCGCAAGGAAACAGACGAAAGAAATGGCCCAACCCCCCCATACACATGTACATACACACGTCCACACACGCAAATATACATACCTACACAGCTTTCCATGATTTACCCCAGACGCTTCACATGCCTTGATTCAATCCACTGACAGCACGTCAACCCCTGTATACCACATCGCTCCAATTCACTCTATTCCTTGCCCTCCTTTCACCCTCCTGCATGTTCAGGCCCCGATCACACAAAATCCTTTTCACTCCATCTTTCCACCTCCAATTTGGTCTCCCTCTTCTCCTCGTTCCCTCCACCTCCGACACATATATCCTCTTGGTCAATCTTTCCTCACTCATTCTCTCCATGTGCCCAAACCATTTCAAAACACCCTCTTCTGCTCTCTCAACCACGCTCTTTTTATTTCCACACATCTCTCTTACCCTTACGTTACTTACTCGATCAAACCACCTCACACCACACATTGTCCTCAAACATCTCATTTCCAGCACATCCATCCTCCTGCGCACAACTCTATCCATAGCCCACGCCTCGCAACCATACAACATTGTTGGAACTACTATTCCTTCAAACATACCCATTTTTGCTTTCCGGGATAATGTTCTCGACTTCCACACATTTTTCAAGGCTCCCAAAATTTTCGCCCCCTCCCCCACCCTATGATCCACTTCCGCTTCCATGGTTCCATCCGCTGACAGATCCACTCCCAGATATCTAAAACACTTCACTTCCTCCAGCCTCTCACCATTCAAACTCACCTCCCAATTGACTTGACCCTCAACCCTACTGTACCTAATAACCTTGCTCTTATTGACATTTACTCTTAACTTTCTTCTTCCACACACTTTACCAAACTCCGTCACCAGCTTCTGCAGTTTCTCACATGAATCCGCCACCAGCGCTGTATCATCAGCGAACAACAACTGACTCACTTCCCAAGCTCTCTCATCCCCAACAGACTTCATACTTGCCCCTCTTTCCAAAACTCTTGCATTTACCTCCCTAACAACCCCATCCATAAACAAATTAAACAACCATGGAGACATCACACACCCCTGCCGCAAACCTACATTCACTGAGAACCAATCACTTTCCTCTCTTCCTACACGTACACATGCCTTACATCCTCGATAAAAACTTTTCACTGCTTCTAACAACTTGCCTCCCACACCATATATTCTTAATACCTTCCACAGAGCATCTCTATCAACTCTATCATATGCCTTCTCCAGATCCATAAATGCTACATACAAATCCATTTGCTTTTCTAAGTATTTCTCACATACATTCTTCAAAGCAAACACCTGATCCACACATCCTCTACCACTTCTGAAACCACACTGCTCTTCCCCAATCTGATGCTCTGTACATGCCTTCACCCTCTCAATCAATACCCTCCCATATAATTTACCAGGAATATTCAACAAACTTATACCTCTGTAATTTGAGCACTCACTCTTATCCCCTTTGCCTTTGTACAATGGCACTATGCAAGCATTCCGCCAATCCTCAGGCACCTCACCATGAGTCATACATACATTAAATAACCTTACCAACCAGTCAACAATACAGTCACCCCCTTTTTTAATAAATTCCACTGCAATACCATCCAAACCTGCTGCCTTGCCGGCTTTCATCTTCCGCAAAGCTTTTACTACCTCTTCTCTGTTTACCAAATCATTTTCCCTAACCCTCTCACTTTGCACACCACCTCGACCCAAACACCCTATATCTGCCACTCTGTCATCAGACACATTCAACAAACCTTCAAAATACTCATTCCATCTCCTTCTCACATCACCACTACTTGTTATCACCTCCCCATTTACGCCCTTTACTGGAAGTTCCCATTTGCTCCCTTGTCTTACGCACCCTATTTACCTCCTTCCAGAACATCTTTTTATTCTCCCTAAAATTTACTGATAGTCTCTCACCCCAACTCTCATTTGCCCTTTTTTTCACCTCTTGCACCTTTCTCTTGACCTCCTGTCTCTTTCTTTTATACTTCTCCCACTCAATTGCATTTTTTCCCTGCAAAAATCGTCCAAATGCCTCTCTCTTCTCTTTCACTAATACTCTTACTTCTTCATCCCACCACTCACTACCCTTTCTAAACAGCCCACCTCCCACTCTTCTCATGCCACAAGCATCTTTTGCGCAATCCATCACTGATTCCCTAAATACATCCCATTCCTCCCCCACTCCCCTTACTTCCATTGTTCTCACCTTTTTCCATTCTGTACACAGTCTCTCCTGATATATATATATATATATATATATATATATATATATATATATATATATATATATATATAAGGTTAGTAGAGAGGGGGGACGGGGGGGTGGGGGTGTTCCAACACTCTCCGTGACTACGAACAACACATTGCCACACACTCCCTCTGGCGCCTGTCTTCCCGGGAACACTATGTGTACGTCTGGCCTCCTTCCCTTGAAAAGGCCTTTTTTTATATCATTGTTTAATTCTAAGTTGACTTCATCCTTTCATTTTCGTACGATAGATATTGTAATAAAAAAATGTTGAAAAAATCCGAAACCTATAAATAGGTACGATGTCTTATTTTACAATTATTTCTACAAGTTATATAGATCTTGCTTGTCTGTCTTCAGCTTCTCGTTAATTTGCCGTTTCGCTTCACGTAAGCGGTGTAGTCGAAAGCCGTTCCCGCTTTTTTTTTTTTTTTTGCAGCGACGCTGTACAAATTAAAGTTGTCCTCCTAACAAGCAGTTCTAATCGAGCTATGACGACTGGAGTGTGGGATGGATGGTAGGGCCGTGATAAAGTGTCGTCCGTAAACTTTATTGACGGTGTGCGTAGTCTGCGTTGAGCAGGCAGGCAAGCGAGGCCCTTCCTTCCGCTTGCATGCAACGCTCTTTCTTCCACTTCCAGGCAACGCTCTTTCTTCCGCTTGCAAGCAATGCTCTTTCACCCGCTTGCAGGCAACGCTCTTTCACCCGCTTGCAAGCAATGCTCTTTCACCCGCTTGCAGGCAACGCTCATCCTCCCACTTGCAAGCAACGCTCATCCTCCCGCTTGCAAGCAACGCTCTTCCTCCCGCTTGCAAGCAACGCTCATCCTCCCGCTTGCAAGCAACGCTCTTCCTCCCGCTACCAAGCAACGCTCATCCTCCCGCTTGCAAGCAACGCTCATCCTCCCGCTTGCAAGCAACGCTCTTCCTCCCGCTTGCAAGCAACGCTCTGAGAATTCTTTCTTTCTTTCTTCTTTCTTTTATGTAACAATAAAGAAAAAAAGAGATCTTGGTTCACCTCCTATTAATGGCATTTCTGAGAACTTCATTTGTCTTGTAACGAGTCAAATGTAACCACTGGTCTTGCCTTACTTGTGTGTGTGTGTGTGTGTGTGTGTGTGTAGCCACCATGTGTGTAATCTCTGCTCCTCGAGCCTTGAGTAGATAAGATTACAACATTTGTACTTACATTAGCGTGAGCTGAAGTTCTTCGCAGTTACGTGACTGGGGTGATTATAGGGGGATTGGGGGGGTGGGGGGTGTTTGATAGAGTGAGGGGGGGTGATGAGAGGGTAGAAGGAGTTCATAAGGGGAAGGAGTAATGAAAGAGGGGAGGAGTAGGGGTGAATAGGGAGAAAATGTGATTAAGAGGGAAGGGGTAACTAAGGGAAAGGGTGACTAAGAATGAAGGGGTGATTAAGAAAGGAGGAATAGGGTGATTAGCAAGAGGCTGAAAATTCTCCCTTCCCGTTGTTTTTTTTTTTTTTTTTTATTTTCCAAAAGAAGGAACAAGCTAAGAGGCCAAGTGAGGATATTCCCTCTAAGGCTCAGTCCTCTCTTCTTAACGCTACTTCGCTAACGCGGGAAATGGCGAATATGTATGAATATATATATATCTTATGAGTGGCCAATTTCTCCACTGATTATCCCTAGAAGTAACTATAAACATTAATACGTGTTAATATATCTGATCTGATTGCTGCCATTCGATTTAGGTACATATCTCTTTCATCACGGACTTGTTTAATTTGAACCATTGCTTATATTGTCCCCCCAACCCCCCCAAAAAAGGAAGATTTATTGATACATACATTTTGCTTTTTCACAGTTTGGTGGACGCCGCTGAAACGCTCATCTTCAACACCACTCATCGCTCTACATACGAATCTGTGACCTAAAAGAGAAGTGATTTTGCTTACTATTAGTCTTATAATCCCTTTGCAATTAGTCACACTCATGTTAATCAACGGATGAATACCTACATATGATTTAATCATGCGATTACCAAAAGCAACCACCTCAATTGCAGAAACTGGTCCCTTCCCATCCCACATACGCCAGGGAACACCACAGAGCTTTCACTGACGTTATCCAAATCTTTTTATCAAAATTATTCAGAGAGAAAAAAAAAAAGATAAATGTTTCATCATCCTTATCTTCCACAGGTGTGTGTGTGTGTGTGTGCGTATGTGTGTGTGAGGTGACGCCAGCAAAACCCACAAGAAGAGGAGGATCATCTTGCATCTCGAGCACGAGGAAAGAATAATCAGGAACGCCTACTGCCGGAGGAGAAGAAGACAAGTAGCTGTAGCTGTAGCAGTAGCTGTAGAAGTAGCAGCAGTAGTAGAAGTAGTAGAAGAAGTAGCAGTAGTAGAAGAAGAAGCAGTAGGAGAGAAAATAAAAGACCCTGGGTGAACCATCAGAAGCCAGAAGAGGTTTGGTGGGGGGGAAAAAAAACGGAGGCGGGATCGGTGGTGACAGAGAAGAGCCGTGGACCCAGCCATGGGCTTTAGGGAGAGCAGAATGGGGGTGGTGCAGAACTCCACCACAGTCCTGGTGGTAGAGGAGCACAAGCAACGACCCACCTACGGTACACAGTACCTGGCTGCCTTCAGTGGTACGTGGCGCCCCTCTCCTTGTTCCTCTCAGTTCTCCCATGGCGAATGACGTGATATAAGACGTAACCGGTCTCCTGGAGGCATAGTGTCAAAGTGGATATCTCTTAAATATATATATATATATATATATATATATATATATATATATATATATATATATATATATATATATATATATATATATATATATATATATATATATATATATATATATAAATGTGTGTGTGTGTGTGATTGACAGCGGTCCTCAGCAATACCTCTTTTGTTATAATCATTCAGGTGTCATTAAAGTAAAGAGACTTACATGTGGCTTAAGAAGGATATGTGTGTGTAGTGCTTCTATCTCAAAACTTTAGGTCAAAGGTCACACGTAGGGAATGATGATGCCTCGTGACTGTAACGGTGAGTGCATGGGTACAGTAGGTGACCACAGCACAGCTGGGGGGGTTTTGGTTGTTGTTTTAAATTGGGTTTGTTCAATGCGCGATGCGAAAATAACGCATTACTGTAATGGCAGCTCCTGAAGGTAGAGAGGCCTTTGACCTTACATCAGAGATTGCGATCCATCATTCTCCTACGTTAGCTGAACACGTGACCCATCATTCGGGAACGTGTTTCCAAAAACTCCATCTCCTCCTCAACAGCTTCGATGGGCGCTATGGCCGTCGGCTCCGTCATTGGATACTCGGCCCCAGCAAGCGCGGCGTTCCGTTGGCAGAACTCCACAGACAACGCCACTTCGGAGGGCTTCTACCTCGGGAAGGAGGAGAGGAGCTGGTTCGCGGGGACGATGAGCATCGGGGCGCTGCTGGGGTGCATGGTGGCCGGCTACACCATCAAGACCATCGGCAGGAAGGGGACCATGTTGCTCTCCGTCATCCCACTCATAATCGGATGGGCGCTCATCGGTAAGAAGGGCGGAGACGCGAAAAAGAGAGACTGTAAATAGTTCATTTGCTCTCTCTCTCTCTCTCTCTATATATATATATATATATATATATATATATATATATATATATATATATATATATTTTTTTTTTTTTTTTTCCTGCGATGCTTTGACGTAGCCTTATTGGATCATGGTCTTCCTTCAGGTCTGGCCCAGAACCTGGCTATGCTGCTGTGTGGCCGTATTCTCTGTGGCCTCTGTACCGGCACGACCTCACTGACTGTCCCCACCTACACGACAGAGTACGCCTCCAAGGACATCAGAGGAACACTTGGTAAGATTACGTGATCATTGAGACGTTCACTGTCCTCGTATCGTAAGGTGTAAAGCAGACGGAGGGTAGCAACGACACTGTGTAGTATTCCAAAGTTTAGGCGTCGCTTCGAACGATCACCATCATTCACTCAGACTTGTCCACTACACTTTTACTCCTTACAGATACCTTTCACCCGATCTTATTCACATCATTCCATGAGATGTTATGCATCTCTACTACTTTCTTCATGATTTCTCTTGCCACAACGTTCGCTTTCCTGGTCGAAGGATAGGTTCTACCCTCTTTGCTCTTCAGTCATCACCAAAGAGAATTACAATACCCCTGGGGATAGAAGAAAAAGAATTCTTCCCACGTATTCCTTGCGTGTCGTAGAAGGCGACTGAAAGGGGAGGGAGCGGGTGACTGGAAATCCTCCCCTTCAGTTTTTACTTGTCCAAAAGAAGGAACAGAGAAAAGGGGTCAAAGGGAGGATTTTTCTCTCTTAGACTCAGTCCTCTGTTCTTAATGCTACCTCGCTGTCTTACTGACCTTCTCTCCTTCAATTCCAGGCTCCGGGTTCCAGCTGTTCATCACCCTGGGTGTCCTGTACGCCTACGTGCTGGGCACTGTGGTAGAGTCGTGGCGGTGGTTGAGTGTGGTGTGTGGCGCCCTGGGTCTCGTCTACCTCCTGTTGGCCGTCTTTCTGAGGGAGTCGCCGATCTACCTCCTGACGAAGGGCGAGGAAGAGCAGGCGAGGCAGTCACTACAGTACTTCAGAGGTTAGCATTCGTTTTGGGATTTCACGCCTTTTTCACAAACTGTGAACAGAAATGTTTTTTCATTATTATTTTGAAGATTTACTTATACCATCGTATACCTACGCTTCGGACACTATTTTGGAGGATAACAGATGCAGATGAAACCTGCAGGAGATACGAGAGGTGTAAACTGCAAGATCTATCACTTGTCTAATCTTCAGGGCAGACCGAGAGGCATGTATGGGAAAACGAGCAATACACAGAGGAGGAACTCTGGTCAGTTTGAGGGGTCAACTGAGCAATACTGACCAGTCGGGTCATAACAGGTCGACTGGGTGTGATCCTTTACATTCCTGTATATATTGACCCGTCAGGTCACGACCTGAGGGGTCAATCAGGTATGTAAAGGGATCCTGCCCAGTCGACCTGTTACGACCCGGCTGGTCAATATTGCTTAATTGACCTCGACGCTGACCTGCATGTATTGTCTGGTTGTCTTAGCTGTCTGTCAGTTGACCTGAAGATGTGATAAACGAGGGATCTTGCAGTCACACTTTCCATTTCTCTCGTGGTGTTATCTGTAAATGTATGTGGGTCTTCTTCTCTCAATAGGGTTTGATAAGAATGATAACAAGATGCATACATTAATGATCATATGGCAGCTGCTCTGTATAGTTATGACTCTCGAAATTTAAAGATTAGATAAGACGCGTTCGAGAATGATGTGCTTTACAGTGTCTGCTCTTAAAACATTAACCTTCCTTCTGCTGCCCCCTTCTACAGGCAAGTCCTACGACATCGAGAAGGAGCTGCAGGAGTTGAAGGACTCGCTGAGGGAATCGTCGGATGCGCGCTTGTCCCTCAAGGATCTCTCCTCGCCCTGCGTTCTGAAGCCGCTCCTCACCATCCTCCTCCTCATGTTCTTCCAGCAGCTGTCAGGGATCAACGCTGTCGTCTTCAACATCAACGCTATTTTCCAGGCTAGTGCCCCTCGAACCCCAGAGCTTCTTATTTGAGCCCTCCCTCCCTACAGACCCTACCTCGAAATCCTCCCTCCCTTCAATCCCCTTCTCTCCAATCATCTGTGGATCGTACAATCGTTAAGGGCTGCCCTGCCACACGCAGCAGTAGTAGTCAGTGTTCTTGCCACACTCTGGAATGCTCGAGCGGTCAGCAGAAGAAGCCAATGTAAGTCGAAAAGTTCTTGATTGTTTTGGTTAGTTCGTGGCTACACCAAGGTGGTCAGGCCAGCAAGTGTGTGTGTGTGTGTGTGTGTGTGTGTGTGTGTGTGTGTAGGATCTTCGGTCAGCCACGATCAGTCAATAAGCTTCCAGGCTTCCAGTCAGTGGCTGCTGGAAGGCAAGAGTGGTCAACACGATCACTCACAACTAAGGGGGATTATTCCATACCATTACTGTACCGGATCTAATATTCATTCCTTCAAGTTCATGATATATATATGTCTCCATTTTTAAAGATCTTCAATTCCCTCCCATCTGAAGAGTGACCGTCAGAACATTGATGGTAACAATGAGTTATTGAATGTATATATATGTATATATATATATTTTCTAGATGCCTTCCTTAAGGGAGTTTACATGCCTTGTCCTGGAGCCTCGTCAGCTTAGACGTCTTGGCCTCATTTCGGCAGGACTCCGGCAGCAGTATCTCAGAGGACGCGAGCATCATCATCATAGGCGCGGTCCAGGTCCTCTCCACAGTGGCCTCGACCTTCCTCATCGACCGCGCCGGCAGGAAGCTCCTCCTCTCCCTCTCCGCTGGGGTCATGGCCATCTCCATAAGTACGATCTTAGACCAAGAACTGTTGAGAGAAAGATAATGGTATGCCTCGTTCAGCCATGCATGGATGTCAGTGGTTGCATTCTACGTTATTCAAAGTTGTCTTGGGTTGTTCGTTATCGCCTTTTTTGCTCCATGTCGCGTCATCAAGGGGTCAAAATGAGCGCGTGCGCAGTACTGTATGATGGTTTAAGATGTTCTGTCCGTCTCTGTGGATGTGATGTCGTGTGTGTCTCTAATCATCACGTCTTCTACACGTGTGGCTCCCTTCCTGCACCTACAGGAGCAAGCTGAATACCCGATCGTAAATCCCCACTTTAGCCTTGCATCCAGGATTGTACTCCCTCATTGGTACGTGTGTGCGTGCGTATGTGCTTTGAATATGAGTGACATTAAACGCAAATGAGCAGAGGGCAACCAATTGATTTCCCTTCAGGTATTGACTTAAACGATCATTGATCCTTCAACCTTGGCAGCTGGCAGTGTAAGTGTCACAGAACGGATATCCCAGCCTCGTGGGTGTGTGTGTGTGTGTGTGTGTGTGTGAGAGAGAGAGAGAGAGAGAGAGAGAGAGAGAGAGAGAGAGAGAGAGAGAGAGAGAGAGAGAGAGAGAGAGGAAGGAAGGTTACAGGAGCATAAATATGTATTTACTTGATGATAACAAATGTGTGATAACTCCTTCTTTACTCCACCTCCAACACCGCCCTTCTCTCTCTCTCTCTCTCTCTCTCTCTCTCTCTCTCTCTCTCTCTCTCTCTCTCTCTCTCTCTCTCTCTCTCTCTCTCTCTCTCAAAACGTCATCCTGACCACCACCAGCCTGCATGGGGGTGTTCTTCTACGAGAAGGAGCAGGACGAGGAGTGGGTCGTCTCGACGCTTGGCTGGCTCCCCCTCACCTCCCTGATGGTCTTCTGCATCTCCTTCTGCCTCGGGTACGGCAGCGTCCCCTGGGTCATGATGGGTGAGTGTGTGTGCGTGTCCGTTCCTCCCCAGCGACGCCTGGGCCTCACATACAGTTGGGGGGGCAAAGGCCGCCCTGTGACGGAAGACCCCAATTGTTTATTAGAATGAAGGTCCGTTGATGGCTCCAGCCACGGACAAAAAGTCCACATCAAGGCCACGGGCCTTAGATGAAGTATAGAGGGGATGGTAGAGGAGGGGGGACAAGATGAATAGACACAAGGGAAAAGTAGTTACGATTGTTTTTTATTGGAGGGAGTGAATAAACCTGTCCTTTAAAATGTGACGGGCTCATAGTTGTTGGGAGAAAGACATTGAGAAAGGTAGAGGGAGTTCCCCAAGGCTTCGAGGTGCAGGGGAAGAAACAGTTATCAAAACGGCCCACCCTTGCGTTGCAAACGGCCTTAATTCCATAAACTCTATAGATGGAGACAGGGGAGTAAAGTAGAAGGCTCTCCCTCCATTACCAATAAGATTGAGTTGCCTGAGGGACGAAGACCCATACATACAAACACACACATATAAATGGATATGAATATACGTCTAAGTTTCCTCCTCTCTCCACCCAGGGGAACTGTTCCATCCCAGCGTGAAGGCGGCAGCCAGCAGCATGGCCGCAACCTTCAACTGGACGTGTGTCTTCATCGTGACCTTCACGTTCGAGTCACTGCAGGTAAACGTGAGAGGACCCGGCTAGGGGACGACGCTGGAGAGATCGTTCTCACGTCGATGTATTTTGTGTCTATGATTACTTCCAGAACCCCACCTTCTCCTGGAATGGGTTTGGTGTTATTCCATGACACCCCTTATCCTGGAAAGGGTCTTGGTGTTATTCCAGGACCCACCATCTCCTGAAAAGGGCCTTGGTGTTATTCCAGGACACCCCACCTTCTCCTGGAAAGGGTCTTGGTGTTATTCCAGGACACCCCTTCTGGAAAGGGTCTTGGTGTTATTCCAGGATACCCTTTCTCCTGGAAAGGGTCTTGGTGTTATTCCAGGACCCCACCTTCTCCTGGAAAGGGTCTTGGTGTTATTCTAGGACATTCCTTCTCCTGGAAAGGGTCTTGGTGTTGCTCCAAGACAACCCCTTTCTCTTCTTCAGGACCCTTCTTCTCTTGAAAGGGTCCTGGTGTTACCCCAGGAACCCTTTATACCAGGGGCTCCCGCTGTTCCAGGGCTGCGCTACTTCCAGAAGCAGGGAAGTGCAAGGAGTCCTTTTGGAATGAGTTCTTCGACAAGAGACTGTGGTACTCCCTGTCGTCGAGAGACGACGTCACAGCTTCGCTGGAGGTGACTTTCAGCTCGCGGTGTAAACAAAGGCAGGTGGAGTCCGGTAACATCACTGTCCTCATTATCAATCATTATCCACAAAGTTTATTTTTCTATGTGTGTTTTTGTATCATTATATGACCGTATAACCCTAGGGGCTACTGCGGTTTCTTGGCTGCGCTACAATCAGTAGCAGAGGAGTGATGGACTCCTTAGGAGTGGGAAGTTATTCAGCGAGACTGTACTCTCCCTGAAGGTTGCTTTTCACTCGTCGCGAAGCCACAAGCGGGTGGAAGATCGCAATTGAGCGCGTGATCAACTAAATTCCTTTACCGACCACAAGATGAAACGCGATAAGATCCCTAGTGCACTTTCGTGAGAATGATCACATCACCAAGGGAAATACAAGAGAGAATTATAACAATCAGTTGTATCTGCCCCTGATGATGATGATGATGTGATCATTACACGAAAATGCACCGGGGAACTTAACGTGTTTCATTTTCATGTGGTTAAGATGCGGACCGACTGCCGCGACCAGGATCGAACCCATGCGGGCTCAACCACACTGCATGCATGCGCCACAGGTCAATTAGGGACTGTGTTGACACCCCAGTGTCTCTTTAACACGGAGTCCTGCAGGGCGATAATCATATCAAGGTCCCTTCTGTTCCCCACTACTTGACATTTTAGTGGGGGTGAACTTCATCAAGCCTCGTTAGATCAACTCTGGAAAGCTTATGCAAGCTCGCAGCTTATCTTAACTCCCTCTCGACATGTGTGTGTGTGTGTCGGTGTGCGTGTGTGTGTGTGTGTGTGTGTGTGTGTGTGTGTGTGTGTGTGTATGTGTGAGCGAAAGAGAGATTATGACACAAGTAGTAGTGACGTACATTTAATGTAAGATAAAAAAAAAAGATAAGATTAATGCCAAAGATTTCAATCTCTGTCCTTTCCTTATCTACTCCTTACAACATCGCTCTTTCTCGCCACGTCGGCCCTTCTAAATAAAAACCTGTGTGTGTGTTTTCTCCTCTCTCTCTCTCTCTCTCTCCCCCACAGGAGGCTATCCACGTGTACGGCGCATTCTGGTTCTTCGGGGGCATTTGCATGATCAACTTCATCTTCTGCCTAACCATCGTGCCGGAGACTAAAGGAAGAACCCTCCAGGAGATCACCGCCTCATTTGATAGTCCAGTTGCCAAAGCGGTCCGATGAAGTTATCTCTTATCTTTTAACATTTAGGAATTTCCAAATACCGTCCATCTTGTCTATATTTGTTACATAAAAGAGTTCTGGTATTTAGACAATTTATTTTCCTTATATATATATATATATATATATATATATATATATATATATATATATATATATATATATATATATATATATATATATATATACATATATTGGAACAAATGTAATGGTACATTTGTACTAGCTCTTATGAATTGGGTCAGAGCGAGGTTGCCTCGCAGCATTTTATATATATCTGTCCTATGCATTAGTTCACCTAAATAAATGATTGTTATCTGACAAAGTTTTGTTATCCTTATCTATAACAATTCATAACATACAGCCCGTGTGATGATACGGTGCCTCGAGCTCAATGGAAGTGGTTTGATGTATATGTATTCTACCGCCCCCATCAGTGGGACTCCAGAATTGGTAGAGGATGGGAGAGAAATGCCATTAAAAAAAAAAAAAGAGAGATTCACACACGGGGCACTGAAATGACACTGGGGACATAGCATGTTGATAGAGATGACTTGAACGGAGGTGCCATGAATATATAGGATATGGTGTGGGAGGAAGGCTACTACATACAGTTTTTAAAGGGGAGAGAGAGAGAGAGAGAGAGAGAGAGAGAGAGAGAGAGAGAGAGAGAGAGAGAGAGAGAGAGAGAGAGAGAGAGAGAGAGAGAGAGAGAGAGAGAGAGTTGGCCGACCCATTGACTCACTCAAGACGATAGTACGACCCTTGGGTAGTACGATGATCTTGAGAGTCAGGTCAAAGGCCAATGCTCGAGGGTCGTAATACCGTCGTGCTCAAGGGTCGTACCGTCGTGTTCGAGGGTCGTACCGTCGTGCTCGAGGGTCTTACCGTCGTGTTCAAGGATCGTACCTTCGTACCTAAGGATCCCACCGTCGCGTTCAAGGCTCAAACTCTGAATATATTTCCATTCTTGATATAACGCTATAAAAAACGAGTCCACTTATGTCTCATTCATGATTATCAAATAATAATGCTCAGTACAACTCCCCATCAAATCTACGCAAGTTATACCTACAAATGAAGCAAATTAGAAAACGGGAATAAAGTAACTATTAAAAGGGAGAACTAATCTGCTTCACTTTAGCATTGAGAGAGAGAGAGAGAGAGAGAGAGAGAGAGAGAGAGAGAGAGAGAGAGAGAGAGAGAGAGAGAGAGAGAGAGAGAGAGAGAGAGAGAGCGCATCACAACGCAGCAGGATCAACCGAATGATATTCAACGTGTATATATTGGTGAACACAGGATCATAATCACACAAAAAAGGAATTTATGATCACAGGCCAAACTGAAGACCTGAGAGTGAATTCTTTGATATTTTCGAATCACGATAGACATTCCCATCACATCATTGAACACGAAGATGATCTCCTCTCTAATGGGTTGAGTAGAATCTGGTCCTATAAGCCATACGGGATCCTTAGCTCATCTGATGGGCAGTTGTATTCCGACAGATCAATCTGTGAAAAGGGGTTTAACACTATGGCAGAACACTACCTTCCGTGAACCAGATTTGGAATCCCTTAACCTTTTACGTTAAGTCGCAGCGGTTGGTGGGGAGGTGGTTTGACCTAACGGCCGAGGGAAGGTTTTACATGTAGTTTAAATGCTAAGGTTACTTGAGCTCGTATACATGTTGTTGTTGTTGTTGTTGTTGTGGTGGTGGTGGTGGTTGTTAGTGTATCCGCTAGGGACCGACACTGTCTTCACAATAAGAAAACACGAAAACGTTTGTTTATTTTTCCGTGTACATATATATATATATATATATATATATATATATATATATATATATATATATATATATATATATATATATATATAGAGAGAGAGAGAGAGAGAGAGAGAGAGAGAGAGAGATGGACCCCCCACCTCCGCGCTATGTGGGACATCCTCCGCACCCTACTGTAATCACACATCTGAAGAGCATGTGGGGAGAGGGCGAGGTTTCTACACCCAAGGGTGGGGTTGGGTTGGTTGGATTGGAGGGTGGGGGAGGGCCTCCGCCTCGCGAACTTTCTCTCCCTGGGACAACATTCTGCCATTTAGAAAACGGCTTGCGCTCGTCTCGTCACCGGCAGTGAGGCGAGATGCATGTGACCTGGTGTCATATTTGAGAAAAGAGACATTCTTTTATCGAGCTAAGGCCAGCAAACCACCTGCGGGTGAGACAAGAGGCAGGAGAAGAGATAGCGATCTGAGCCAAGGAGGGGAACTTGGCAGTCCACTGCGACTCAATGACCCTCACAACAAGCAGGAAGTTGTACATCCCCCTTTTGCTTCTGCGGTTTACCTGCTTCCTACCTCAGTGATGGACCCCTGTGGTTGTAAAACACTTTCACAACCCGAGGGAAGGAGGCCACAACCCTGACCCCAAAAGCACAGCGGGAGCTCCTGAATCTCCCAACCCCCCTTCCCCACAACCCGGTCCCACCCCGTCAACATCACTGGCGCTGTCTGTGACTCCCGTTTTCTAAGTGCGTTCGTGGAGGGGCTACGCCACACCTTTCTCCTAGATAGAGACGTAAAGTTACATTCTTTTCCCCTAAAAAACAAAAAGAAAATAGAAAAAAAAGCATGGATATAAAGAAAATGGGGCAGAGTGGTGTAAAGTACGTGACCACAGCCTTGACAAGAGGAACTGGCCCATAACTATGGTGGGTGTAACCAACCAGCGGTCGGACAGCGCGTCAATTAAAGAACACGGAAGGTAGGCTAAAGTGCCGGTTGAGCGCTACGGTTACACTTTATTGGGCCACCGAGGGCCACACGCACGTCATGGCCTGCAGCAACGATGAAGAAACTTTTCAAAGTCGGAGAGGCGAAGGAGGAAGCAAATTGGCGTGTCAATTTGTCTTTTGTTTATTTCTGATCATGTTATGAGAATGGTATCATATAACCTAACCTTGATTTTCGGAGGTATGTTATGTTAAATAAACTCTAGTGATTTTTCGTCCATGTATTGTATTGAGAATAGACGAATGATTATAACTGATGTAATGATAAAACAATCATTCGATTTCCACTTAAAACTTTCGATTATCTTAAGGAACTGAAACTCAGTACTTCTTGAAAGTTCTTTTTCACGCGACTTGTTCTACACATATGGAGGTAGAACTCTAGTAGGTACATAGATATTTCTAAGGCAAGGAGGAACATGAATTACCATTTGCGTTCACTTTTCTCAGAATGTTCACTCGATAAGTTACCCCCCCCCCATCCCCCACCCACCCCACCCCACACTCTCATCCCTAATCCCCACAAAGGAATGTGGTCACGTGGTCAAAGGTGTGATCATCGCTCAAAATCACCGATCGCAATTAGATCTCCCACTAATGATCAGACTGGCCGTTAGGTCAAGGGCAATGGTGATCTGAGTTACAGGATGGGGTTTTGTGCCCAGAGATTGCAATGTCAGGACCTCGCGGTGTTTTTCTCTTCCTCTTCTTCTTCTTCTTCTTCTTCTTCTTGCTTAGAGAGGCTGATCTAAAGTTTACAAGATTTCCTTGATCTAATACCAGCAACTGAGATTGCTTCGTGTCATTCGTTCACCCTCGTATCTCAAGGTAGGGTCATACATGGCGAATCAATTTAAATCGTCACCATTCAGTGAACGACCTCTTAGTATTCTCTTTCTATACTTCCTTCTATGATCGTTAAATTTCTGTCGATCATCCTGATACCTATTTTCGTCTTTCTTTGTCTTTTTTTAGTTGGGCCTTTGGGGGAAAGGTATCCTAACCTCTGACTAACTCAGAGGAACCCAAAGGCAAAATGGAACACTTTGGGTTGAGTTACGAAACCTGTCTTACCTCATCCTCTCCCTCTCTTACCTTTACTCTCCCTTCCTCACCGTTCTCCCTGGAGACCCTTAAACAACAAACATCCCCCCAACCTCCTCCCTCCTAGTTCTTTAAACTCCCGGAAACTTTTTCCCCTCCCTCCAAAAAGCAAGGGAGATGCTCATGCCTTTCTCCCCGGCTATCAACAGGATCTGATATGAGTTACGTGGATACAGCGAGAGTGTTTGTGGCCATAAAACTATCTGGAACATTCAGAAGACAAAGGCTGTTAGGGACCTTTCGCTCGGGTGGCTGTAAACTTAAACCCTGGCGGTCTTAACGACCCTGACATTTGATAGGCCTAAAGGCCAAACCGACCAACCATCTGTTATCTGTTGTCTGTAACGATTTATTTATATATAATGTCTACCAAATGGCGTCCTAGCTTAGTCTCTTCGATGTATATCAACTGACTTACATTTCTCTCTTGTGTCTCCCCTGATGATGTGATTATTACACGAAAGTGCACTTGGGAACTTATCGTGTTTCATTTTCCCCGTGGACTCATAGGAATATATATATATATATATATATATATATATATATATATATATATATATATATATATATATATATAGCCTCTGTGATCCTGTATGGCACTAATCACGGATACCGACCTTTCCTCCTCCTTTAAAAACTTGTAGGATTGACCTCTGCGCTTCCGTGGGATAAAGGTTATTATCAGTAATTATGAGGCGTTCACGGATCCGCCCAAGTTCGATTTCTGGGAAGGGAAGTTTGGCTTATAGTTATCTCAACTGTTCATCGTCCCCTGGGGGTCGTCAGTAAATGTGGGGGAGCCAAGTGAGGATATTCCTTCTAAGGCTCAGTTCTCTGTTCTTAACGCCACCTCGCTAGTGCGTTCAATCCAACACCCTGACCCTTGACCTAATAGCCCTACGCTCATTCCTCTGGCTAAGAAAAATGTCCTCTAATTTCAGATGAACCTTAATAGTTAAATGTCACATAAGACGAAGTTACACCTTAGGGTTCAACGATGCTCCAAATGCTGATCAAGATCGCCCATGAGAACACAAGTGACCTTTTCGCTGCCAAAAAAGGTCTGTACGAACGTGAAACGAAAAGGAATGTATCAGTTCGGTCTACAGTTATGTGGCTTCAAGTGTCTTATCATAAAACTTCCTTAATTCTTTTACGACAGACAAGTTTTAACTCCAGTCCCGAGTGAACTTCTTGACTGATGCTAAGCAGGTATGAATGAAGTTAATGTGTTAGTTGATCGGTTGGCTGATTGGTTGGTTGGTTGACTGATTGACTCGTTGGTTGATTTGGGTTTTCAACCTCCTCAGTCGCCTGGGTCACACTATGTCCGTCGACATTGCGTCAAGGCCTAACCAAGCAGCCAAATAAAACCCCACACGGTCCACTAATGCTGTGAGTACATGAGTCCTGAGTTTGTGGTGATCCACCTGATGAATAAGGTGAACGAGATAACTGACTCCTGGTTATATAACTTGACGATAATGGGCCTTAATGACCCCAGTTACTAATTAACTAGAGACTGTCATGGGAAGAGATGCATACTGCAGCACTGAGGGCCATGAATATGGGTTTGATCATCGAATTCCCTGGAAATGAAGAAAAGGGATGATCTATATATCCATCAGTTTCATACACTGTATTGCAGGTTTTCATCTTCGAGTGTAACAACGAGGAAACTTCCACACTCACGGTCCACTTCTCCCGCTCAAGGTCCACCTCTCCTACTCAAGGTCCAGTTTCCATCAACCCGATCCAGTTGACTGGAGATTAAAGAATTATTTTGTGATTTTTGACGGCAGGGACTAGGGTTGTAGGAGTTGGAGGCACTGGGAGGGAGTTTCCCGTTGTTCTTGGAGGGACAATGGGGTTGTTGGAGTCGGAGAAAACTGGGAGGACGTCTGCTTTGCCATGGGAGGAACAATTTTGGGAGTGAGGAGATCAGTAGATAGAAAAGAGGATCATTAGAAAACTCAATACATTCCTGGGTTTAACGCAGGTACTGTAGTGCCAGTCTTGAAGCGCATGCGTATGGCTCACTGTATTTATGATTCTCTCTCTCTCAAAAAAAAAGAGAGACAGAAGACAGAAGCGTGTTTTGTGAGTGTACTTCCGCCCCGCGCACCTTGAGGCATGCCCTCCTCAGGCAGGCCTGTAACAACAGGAAAAGAATGTTGATCTACGGAACGTAGGCCAGTAGCGGTACTTTGGCGAGTAAGTTTTTGTAAGCTATTGTGTAATATGAGTGTGTGGTGGTGGTGGTGGTGGTGGTGGTGGAGAAGAAGGAGGAGGAGGAGGAGGAGGAGGAGGAGAAGGCCTTAAGAGGCGAGACGTTCCCCACATTCCAACCTGTGGCCGTAAAAATTGTACCCTCAACGACTTCCTTGTCATTGCGTTACTGCTGAGATCGACCCTAGCACCTGCAGTTATTTTCCCCATCAGTGACTGGTGGAGCGGGTACGTTATGAGTCCATTTGAGCACGACGGTACGCGAGCCACAAGGGCCGTGCGGATGTGTTCAAGGGCTGTGTGGGCTGTCGCAATCAAGGGCCGTACTGTCGTGATCAAGGGCCGTACCGTCGTAATCAAGGGCCGTACCGTCGTAATCAAGGTACGTGCCGTCGTAATCAAGGGCCGTACCGTCGTAATCAAGGGCCGTACCGTAATCAAGGTCTGCACCGTCGTAATCAAGGGCCGTACCGTCGTAATCAAGGGCCGTACCGTCGTAATCAAGGGCCGTACCGTCATAATCAAGGTCCGTACCGTCGTAATCAAGGTCCGTATCGTCGTAATCAAGGGCCGTACCGTCGTAATCAAGGTCCGTATCGTCGTAATCAAGGGCCATACCGTCGTAATCAAGGGCCGTACCGTCGTAATCAAGGGCCATGCCGTCGTAATCAAGGGCCGTACCGTCGTGCTCAAGGGGTCAAGATCCTCTCTACCTCATCCTGGCGGCTTAACATGTTCTTCTTCTCCCCCCGACAGGTTTTTCTATCCATGTACCACACAGCTTCCCTGCCCTGGGGAAGGGAAGGGAAGGGCAGGAGGGGAGGAGTTCATTTTCGTTGACCTTAATCTTGCTCTGTGTTCATGGGTGCTAACCTTAGCATCACCGCTTGTACTTGCTCTGTGTTCATTGGGTGCTAACCTTAGCATCACTGCTTGTACTTGCTCTGTGTTCACTGGGTGCTAACCTTAGCATCACTGCTTGTACTTGCTCTGTGTTCATTGGGTGCTAACCTTAGCATCACTGCTTGTACTTGCTCTGTGTTCATGGGGTGCTAACCTTAGCATCACTGCTTGTACTTGCTCTGTGTTCATGGGGTGCTAACCTTAGCATCACTGCTTGTACTTGCTCTGTGTTCACTGGGTGCTAACCTTAGCATCACTGCTTGTACTTGCCTGCTTGCTTAACCTAAATATTCCATGCCAGTCGTGCTTGCTTGATCTCATTCCTCGTTCAAAGTGAGATCATAGATCGCGGTCGCCCAGGATCTATTCAGATGCCATGTCGAATCTCAAACATCAACCACAATGGTTAGGTGAAAGGAGATGGCATGGAGGCAGAAATCACATAGGGAAAATTCAGTACAGATTCGATACTAGATTTGTAAATCCAGTTTCTGTAGCTTTATGTCACAGTTCTTTCTTTGATCTATTAATCCTACGGATGATTTCAGGAAGCAAAGGTTTTTCTCTTTTTTTTTCTGTATTACCGTCAAATTCAACTGGATGTGGGAGAATTGTCATTCACCATCGCGTAGCCCACAATACATCAGAATGCCTGGAATATGAGACTTCGTGGCTGGAATCCCCGTTCTGGCGACGCGAAAGTGTGAAGAGATAGATAGATAGAGAGATAGATAGAAAGATAGATAGAGTGAGAATAGATAGATAGAGAGATAGATAGATAGAGAGTGAGAATAGATAGAGAGAGAGACAGAGATATATATATATATATATATATATATATATATATATATATATATATATATAGAGAGAGAGAGAGAGAGAGAGAGAGAGAGAGAGAGAGAGAGAGAGAGAGAGAGTCAGTCGTGAACGTACGTGAAGACTGAAACCTCGCTCGTAGACTTGTTCTCAATCATTGCAATCAGGCTTTGGCTCCTCACAGACGCCCTTCAGTTGGTACTGATAACCACCAATTGATAAGGGTCGAGTGTGGGGGGGGGATGACTCTGTACTGAAAATGTATTACAGTACCAAGTACCTAATGTCGTATGTCCGATCTAATATCTTTGATAATTAGCATCATTAATGGCATCTATGATGCGAAATTAAGCTAAGATATATCACCCGGTGATATGACGGTAACAAGGAATTAACGACCTGTAATTACCTATCAAAAAAAGACTGTAAGATAATGTTTTGAATGTGTGTGTGTGGGGAACATATCGGCAACACCTTGGGTGTGTTGCGTGTGTCATGCGCAACACGCCTTGACAACTTTTTAATAATACAAGAAATACTTCGAAGAAGAGTAATATTAATGACTTATTTCTTACTGTAAGAGGAGAGATAACCTACATTTATTATGAAAATTCAACTGGCTATTGAGTTATTGAGTGGCAATAAACTGCCAATTAATCTTTGTATTAATCAGAAATTCACCGAATCGCTGGCGACTTCAACGCATCCCAATCTTCAATATATAGTGATCCAAACTTCCTATCACTCCCCTAGGAGGTAGGTCATGACCTCTCCTCCCTCTCTGATCTCCCCATAGATGATGTGGTGGGGATCAGACGTGCTCAACCCCGTGGTACCCCTGTCTTCCCATCAGAGTGGATGAAGTTCTCCGACTCCCTCATTGATCGGGTGGGGACTGACGGATGAACTCTACACGTGAAACACACTCTCAATCTCCTCTCTGCACACAACACTATAGAGTCTACCCTGTTGCTGTGAGGTAGAATTGACGTGCTGTTAGTGATGGGGGGGAAGAATATATATATTATATATACAGTTTAATGATAAGGTACTTGAGGAAAAATTTCTTCGTAGGAATAGTTGCGCATGAGACGCACCCACGACGGGAGCTACGCTTGACCTACAGCATAAAAGGTAGGAGGTTGTGTTGTCAGTGTTCAGTCTGGGTCGTAGTGATGAGGGTGGTGTGTGTGTGTGTGTGTGTGTGTGTGTGTGTGTGTGTGTGTGTGGCTCACAGTTGAGAAGGGAGAAGGTGGTCGAGTTAAATACCCCTTCGTATGACATTCGTGGTGGAGCTGAGGGAGTCCTGAGTTATGGAGACATATTAGGTAGGAGGAGGGTGGAGGGGTCAGCGAAGAAAACGGGACGGAAAAAAAGAGAGAAAAAAATCTAAGTAAAAAAATATACGTGGATGGAATCAGCTGAGCGTTCGGGATAGACCATTTCTCTACGGTACCAGGAAACATGTTTCGTTAGACCTGACGGTAACGAAACATGTTTCGTTAGGCTTCATACTCAAGAAACATTAATGGTCAGGTTTTGGTATTCACGAAGAGAAACATACCTTCGTCTGGTTTTGTATATTTCCAAAGCAAGTTTCGTCTAGCACATATACCAAACCTGTTTCATTAGGTATGCTGTCTACGAAACAGGTTTCATGAAGCCCCCAGAGCGATAGGAATTCCAAGAAATTGATGAACGTGCAGGGGTTCGAAAGTGAATTGAAGTAGAATGGGTGAATCCTTACCATCAAAACACAAAAGGAAATCAGGAATAATATATATCATTTAGTCTTCAGTACCTAAAAAAAAAAAAAAATTAATTCTTCACACGATCCTATATTTTTCAGTTAGTCAAGTTGAGGGACTCCAACCTCGGGGAACATTTATAATCACTCCTTCAGTTCGTAAAAATGAGGAAGCAACATCCTTGGGGAAGCCTTATGAATCCTCACTTCAAAAAAAAGGTTAGGGGAAGACTTCAGCCTTGGGCAACGCCAAGCCTTCATCTTGTCACCGCTCTACCACAATAGCCAGCGGAGGTGGTTCCCACCCTGAGATGTTCAGTGTTGAGTTGTATGGCAGTGAAAGTGACCAGACAAGCTTTTAGCAGGTGTCCTTGGTCGTATAAGACCCGAGCTATCGTTCTTGTTGTTGTTGTTGTTGTGGGTGGAGTGAGGTGGAGGGAAGGGAGGGAGAGAGGGAGGGAGGGAAGTGTATCTTGGAGGAGAGTTGAGGTTTGAGCCAGTGTGGTTGGAGGAGTCGCTGATAAACAAGGTTTGAACCTGGCACGTTCGGAACTCCATTAACTGAAACTGATGATGATGAAGTGTGTCGTAATGCATGACTATCATACCTTGCGTCTCCCAAGACACAGGTAACATTTCGTAGCTCTTTCTCTCTCTCTCTCTCTCTCTCTCTTCTCTCTCTCTCTCTCTCTCTCTCTCTCTCGTTGGATCATCTGTCTACCTTTCTAACCCCACCACACCACACTGACGTGTGAGTTGCTGATGTCTCCTCCCGTTACTCACACCAAGCCTCGAGGAGGCGCGCCAGTGGTCTGATGATGACGGTACGATAGATAAATAGATAGATTCGTCCTGATGACGACATATCTTCATTCGTCGACGGATTGATGTTTACTGTGTGTATGGAACGTGTAGGGAGGGAGAAGGAAGCCCATTCGCTGGTGAAATTCTGTTCTTGGAAAAGAGAAGCAAAATTTCTCAGTGGTTCTGTTGCCTTGAGCTCTCATGTAAGAGTAGACATCTGATGTACCATGCAAGTGAAATGGCAGTTTTTTTTTGTAACCTAATCATGCGCTTTACTGACGGGTCGTGTATCCTAATCATGTGCATTACTGACGGGTTTTGTAACCTAATCATGCGCATTACTGACGGGTTTTGTAACCTAATCATGCGCATTACTAGCGACTTTTGGTACCTAATCATACGTGCGCATGGAGGCTCTTGGGCACCTAGTCACTGTAAATGCTTTTGAATCAACGTGTCTATAAAATTAGCAGCCATTTACTAGCCTGAAGGTCATGCGAAGTCAGTAGGTGTCCAGCAGTGTTGGGCAGAGCAGGTACCGCTCGTCTAGGAAATGACAGTCACCATGAGCTACGTGGATCACCTGATGAATATGTAATTTGATGGTCATCCCCAGATGTCTGGATGAAGGAAGTACTTGATTTAATCACCTGGGATTCTCTGTCCCAGTCGCTGGTGACCATAATGTTAATGACTCGATTGGTCAGTCATGACCTCTCTATAAGGAGGCGTGTCATTAGGTCTCATCCGAGTTCATCCCTTCCTCCTCTCACACTTGGGAAGGACCTGTCATAATCACACACGAATGAATGACATTCGTCATCACTGATGAAGAAGAAATGATAAAGTTTGTTGATGGAGTTCCCGAGGGAGATCAAGGCTGTGCGTGTCGAACATTTCGAGCCAGTTTCATATCTGTTCCGGATCACCTTGCCTGGAGATATGGCTTGCTGCTTCTGTCGACTCACAACTCACACTCATTCTAGTTTCGAGCCACTCTTCACTGCTTCGAAGTTCTTGAGCATAATCTTGGGGTCGAAATGTCCCTCAGATAGTACAGTCGTGGACTTATGTCCTGGGATAGCCTGGAGTCTGAAGTTCCGGTACACCAGTGGTCGAAGCTGTACCGAGGCCACTGTATCTACCACTCGAGACAGAAGGTTCGATACTGCTTCGACCACATGTGACGTAGGACATTTAGTACCGACTGTACAGCACTAAACAGCTAAACCACTGAACTAGAAGTTAAACCTTCATCAGGTCAAGCGATGAATTTGAGTTCTGAACTGTTTACAACTTTCTGAAGCCTTGCCCGGGGTCAGAGAGCAACGCTTCCTTCATTATATAGGAAAAGATCCACGAGTCTCTCATGAAGCAATCAATACACGTCTCCACAAAACATGGAGTAGCAGCGCCTTTCTGGGCGAAGAAAGAGACCAGATACAACCACAAGATACATAATCATCTTGACCCAATATTCTCCAGTGGATGTAGTTACTACTACGTTCTTGTGATTACGTTCCCTCGATATGTTAATGTGGCGGCCACATCACCAGCCCTGATCGCCTCTGGTCACATCATATACCAGTTCCTCCATCAACCAGCGTACTTGGCCTCTCGCATCACGTCTTGTATTCGTCGTCCCCTCCCTTTCCTCCTCCTCCTCTTGCCCCTTCTCATCCTTGTCAGAGAGAGAGAGAGAGAGAGAGAGAGAGAGAGAGAGAGAGAGAGAGAGAGAGAGAGAGAGAGAGAGAGAGAGGAGGTCACCTTTGTCATCTCTGACCCGTCTAAAGCTTTAGGTAACCTTTTACCTATGCTGGGAATCCCCAACGCTGTCCAACCTCCTCAACCCCACCTCACCCTCTTAAGAGATTAATCTTTTTCTTTTTTATATATGAACGGACTCAGCTTTCTCTCCTTGGCGGGGGTAGCGCCAGGAACAGACACGGGTGGAACCTTGAAGGCAAAAGGTCTTACCTGGCTCCTCTTTGTTCGTGCTTTGGGAGAGTAATTATACAGGAGTCTTGAGGAAATAGAGTGGAAGGGGGAGAGGAAGACATTTCCGGCCTCCCCAACTCTAGTCCCCCTCATGTGGGAGATTAGTGGGGAGTATCTTACCTCCCCTACCCTTAGAGATAACGTATACAACATCGACAAGTAACATTCCCTCATGTGTTTTTTGAAGATTGGACTTGTTATCCCCCCCTCCTCCTCCTCCTCCTTTTCGTACCCTTTTGATTTAGAAGGACTGCGCTACCGAAATCTCCTCCTCCGTCCTGTTTAAAAACTTGCCGTTGCAGACATGCACAGTGGGATATATCTGCCAGCATGTTGATATTACAGAAGGTAAGGTATACCGTAATGTTATGTGGACTCGCGAGTATAAACCCGAATGATCTCAGGGTCTCATAAACCCCACAAATTGCTCATAACCTTCGAAGGATATATAGCATTATGGAACTCGATCCCTTGTTGCGTCTGTCACTCCTTCACGAAGATGACAATAATGACACGGTGCACAACCTGTATTTTTTCTTTGTATCCACAGAAACCTTTAGTTGTTTGTATAAACCTCGCTGGAACCGTCGCCTTTGTGTCGTGTGTCTCCAGTTTCGAAAGGAAAAGACAAAAACTAGATGGTTATGGTAGTTATCTAAGGGTAAAATCACCAGTCGGTCATACGTAACAAAGGAGGGTCTGTTGCTGGGAAAGCTGGAACTGGATGTGTACTCTGGTGTTCGTAATGACACAAGTTCTTGTGGCACCGGGACTCGGGCTGTGGTGGACCACACTTGGCTAACTGTGTTCTCTCGTCCACAGCTCCTCTCTCCCTCTCTCTCTCTCTCTCTCTCTCTCTCTCTCTCTCTCTCTCTCTCTCTCTCTCTCTCTCTCTCTCTCTCTCTCTCTTCTTCAAAACGTACTCACTCTTACCGGAATCACTTTGAGATGTTTCTATTATCTGGGCGTACAGATATGAAGTGATTCTATTCTCATGTCTTCTGTTAATGATCAATATTGATCACTCTCTTACAGAACCTAATCAGTATCCCTGACAGCAATGGATATTCACACTATGAAATGCGGTTTTTAATCAGACAGCGTTTGGCAAGGGTTTAGCCTGCGAGTGAATTGGCGAATCATAGTTATAACTCTCCTTTTTTTCTTCTTCTTTCTCTTATACCAGCATCGCATCTTGGAGGTAATTCCTTAATGCAGTTCGTCTGTCTTCACCCGTCATCACGTCATTCACAGCTTCGATGGAACGTTGTATTCAAGGGAGATCAGAAAGGTGTGTGTGTGTGCTTAAGACGGGGCGCGTTCAACCTTGGGCATCAGCTGACCAGAACACAATGTAGAGGTGGGGAACTAAAGACTTCGAAGGAAGGGTCAGTCTGCACACGGCCTTCAAGGTGGCCACACACACACACACACACACACACGCACACACACACACACACACACACACCTACGCTCCCATATATATATATATTATACACTACCTCCTACGGCTGAACACACCATATAGTTAAACAACGTAAGTACTGATGTGTCTTTTCTTGATCTCCATCATATCAGATGGCGCTGTGTCCCGTCCCCTGACTTAGTGGTAACAAAGGTATTCTTGAACTTGGAAGTTATTGGAAAAATTCTATTTAATGAACTCTGTGATGCTGTAATATCCCAACAGAGTCGTGAAGGCCTTATATATATATATATATATATATATATATATATATATATATATATATATATATATATATATATATATATATATATAATTAAGGCTACTGAGAATGTGAGAGTTTACGATGTTTTTCAAGTTCTCTGGTTCACTCTTCGGTTCCTTGTTGACAGAGCGCGTGGCATCGAAACCCATCCATCACAGTGGAGTGGTTAGATTTCTCCAGTCCTATTATTGCAGTGGTGGATGAAAGCGTCTTTGTGGAAACTGATGACGGAGGGAATGATTTTTAAGGAGTGTCGACTTACGCAAGTAGCGTAATACGCCTTGCTTGAGAAGCTGTTTGATCGAAGCGTTTCCAAGAGATTGTCTTTCTTGTTCATGTGGCGTCTTCACAGCGCCCGAGAGAATCACCTGTCGTGTGGAACGAGGCTCAACGACCGCTCGCTCGTCGTCTGTCCTCGTTTGTCGTGCAGGCTCTGAGGCGCAGCGACTGGGTTCGTGGCATGACCAGTCGTTGTAACACGACCCCCACTCCTTGGGGAGGGGTGAGTTGAATGGTTCACTGGTCGTTAGCCTGACCTAACCAACTGGCGTCGTCCGGCAATTGCGCATACGTACTGTGCCTCGTCATTCAAATGTGCCCTTGTCGACCAAGGAATATACCATTGTAGAATTGAAACCCACAATCAACCTAGAATTGAGAGGGTTATTATCTTCAGGTGAAACTCTCAACCACTTTTTCTACCATGGAACTGAGATATTGTTCGTCATTCGCGTTATTTCATGAATGTCTTACTACCTGGTTTCTATGTCGGGAATGCGGGGGTACCAATTTACATTTTCTTCCCCTGAGAGGAGTGTAGGTCTTGAGGTATTCATGTCAGTTGAGACGGCATGGGTAACTGAATGCACCAATCAAGGCCTAATTAACGCTATGCATATATAAGCACTCTAGCCTAAGCCAGGTATACCCATCTTATCAACCACCTTCCTAAGGAGGCGATGAACAGCTGGGTTGACTGTGGGCCGAAAGCCGCAACCAGGATCACGCCTCATGGTACTGACGACGAAGATTCTGAGACAATTCCTAATGTAACCAAAGCTTTAAACTCATCATTAGCATCGGGAGATCCAAAGAACATGTCTCACTTGTGGGGGCTAATCTCTCTCTCTCTCTCTCTCTCTCTCTCTCTCTCTCTCTCTCTCTCTCTCTCTCTCTCTCTCTCTCTCTCTCTCTCTCTCTCTCTCTCTCTGAAAGAGAAGTAAAACTAACTGAAGGCCAACAGCTTAATTCTAACCCAATCTGGACTGGTGGGCTTTGACCCAGCCTCATTGTGGACTAGTGACCTTTGACCTGCCTTTTGTATCTTACATAAAAGATAAATATCAAAAAAGAAACTCTGCCATCAAGGTCAGGGGTGGACCGGTGAACCAGTTTCTATCCGATGGTGAAAGAAAGAAAGAGTTTTGTTCTGTGTGGGATGAACGGGTGATTTGTCTCGTAAAGAACATGGAGTGAGGGGCAACACTGGCCATTTCAGTGACGTAATTATCTATCCTATCTTTCGACTGACGTTTGACGAACAGGATAAAGACGGTGGTGACCAAACCACCGAAGGAAAGGGTGTGGGTTGTGAGTGTGGTTGGGTCAGCAAATCACAATTAAAAAAAAAAACAATTCAGTGACTTATTTTACATTTTAGGGGTTATATTACAGCAAGGCTTTTGGTTGTCTACTTTGGTTATCTATTTTGGTTATCTACGTACATCTGAGAGCATTAGATTATTCAAGAGTTTGATCTGAATCACGTGCCAAAAAAGTTATGGAAAATTGATGAACGGTCGAAAGAGGAAAAAAAAATCATATTTTTCTTTTTAACATTCTCGGATGAGAGTTCATAACCTTCGCTAACTTAACGTTTTAGTTTGGGAGTAGTTGGACGAGGGATCGTCAGCGGAAAGTAAAAGTTTAAATTAATGAATGCAATGTCTCTTGCCCCCGTGATACAGGCGTGGGCCAAGTTGTTTAACTGGACTAGTTTTTCTGGCGGCGGTGGTGGTGCTGGCGGCCTTGCGTCAGGCGTCCTGGGGGGTTGACGAGGAGGAGACGGGCCAGTATTACTCCGCTTCCTTATGCCCAAGTCACTTGCGAATGACGTGAAGACTTAGGGAAGATGCAACGGTACTCGGGGGGGGGGGGGGGGGGTAGTACGACCCTTGAGCAAGAAAGTACGTTAACCCTTGAGCACGACGGTACGGTACGACCCTTGAACACGACGGTACGGTACGACCCTTGAGCACGACGGTACGGCACGACCCTTGAGCACGACGGTACATTAACCCTTGACCAAGACGGTACGGTACGACCCTTGAGCACGACGGTACATTAACCCTTGACCAAGACGGTACGGTATAAAATACCTCGCTGCCTACGAGGTACATTTTCGTTACAACGCTGTGACCCAACGCGTCAACAGAACACGATAACGTTGTACTTAACAAACAACGTCAACAAATGGACAGACTAAGTCATTTGCATATCATCTTCGTGAAGTTAGGAAGCCTTAAGTTCTTCGTCCACAGTCTAAACATTCCACTAAAGTTAAAGGACATTTTCAATCAGTTTAAGTCCAAGTATGGCACCTCAGGTTATATATATATATATATATATATATATATATATATATATATATATATATATATATATATATATATATATATATATACATATATACTCTAGGGCTGTCACCAAACGCAACTGGGTCATTACCAGACCCGCAGGTGTGAGGTAATATTATTGCAAGAGCTGTGTTGCATGGACGAAGACATCACAAGACCAATGTTTACATAATACCCTCACGCCATTGACATCCCCCCCCCCCCCCCCCCCCCCCCGCCACGGGTCTGCCACGAATAATGCATATCATTTTCGGTGTCCGAAGGCCTCGCTCTCGACGTAAACATCACCAAATATTGCCTTTCGTGATAATCTGTTAAGGATGGGAAGAGTTAAAGTAAAAGAATATGGCATGATTGAATATGAAAAAAAAAAGAAGATAGAAAGAAAGAAAGAGGATGGGATGTGTTTCGCTATTTTACGATGTCATAATGATGATAAAAAGAAAGAAAACGGGGGGTAACAGGAGGCATCTGAAAGTCATCTGACCGTTTTCTATTTCTTTTTCTCCTCGGGGTTGCCAAGGTTGTTGTGTATAGGTTAGTGGTCAACCACTGCCACACTATCCTTGAGCCACCCCCCCCCCCCTCTCCTCACTCTCGGCCTAGCTGTGAAGTGCAGTCACCCCACATCACATTCTCAATCAGCTGATGCATTATCCACAACAGTATCTATAACAGTAACATTATATACAACAATACCCATAACAGTAGAACACAACACTGGCATTACTACACAGCTTCTTCAGCCATGCCAAGAAAAAGAAAAAAAATTCTCCCCTCCTCTCTCTCTCTCTCTCTCTCTCTCTCTCTCTCTCTCTCTTATATCATGTGCATAAGATAAGAACTGACTATCTTCCCTTCAAGTGATAAGATATCTAAAAAAAAAAAAAAATATATATATATATATATATATATATATATATATATATATATATATATATATATATATATATATATATATATATATATTCCCCCTAATTGCTCTTGCGTGAGTTCCCAGGAGCAGAAGGTTTTCCCAGCACCTAGCGCATGATCGCCGTTACCCACTCCAGAGATGAGGGGTAAGATCAGAACCCCTTTACCCTATATATATATCCCCCCTCCCCCTTTACAAAACCTCTACAGGTTATGTTCTTGATTTCCTTACTTCCGCCTCACATCTTCAGAGCAATGGCGAACGATATTCTTGTTCAAAGAACTATTCTATTTACCATTCTGAGAATCTGCTTATCTAGTTATTCTAAATGCCATATATTTCTTTATTTTTTTTTTCTTTAAATTCTGACTTGCTGACGGAGTGATTTTTAGCGCCGTATTCACTTGCGTTCCTAGCTGGTGCTTAGACGGGCTGATTCACTTTGCATACGCTCTGCGTATCTTGTTTACGAAGGTCGAGTCGGTGTGTACACTCAGTTCCTTGTCGATTGTTATCGTTGGTATACACACACACACACACACACCGTGTGCGTCGACATGACTACCAATTCACTCATCGCTGTGTAAGTGTATCGTTCACATGATCCTTCCAGCTTCCGGGCCTTGCGCCCCAATCAGGAGCTGGGGGGGGAAATGATAAGAGGGGAAGGTGGCGGTCGGTCGTCGTGATTGGCCACTCACTCACTGCTCCTGTAAGGGACTAAAGCAACACAGACGTCGCTCCTTAAAGTTTGACCCTTATGCAGTCACGTCAGTAGACCCAAATATGTCTTCTTCGACACTTGCTCATTGAGGTAGTCGGCTGTTAAAGGTGAACAGCTTTATGTATGCAGGGTTTTTTTTGTTCTTTCTCTCTCTGGTATTCAGAAAACGATACGAGGGAGAGGGGGGTTAGTCATCATCACCTGACGTTCCATCACTGGAAACTGGATCATTAGGAGGAGAAAAATTTTTTGAAGGGGTCGGGTTTACGTCACCCCTGTGGAACGCCTTGACGCCGTCTGGGACGTCAGGTTAGGTAGGTAGACTACGTCACCACATTAGGTAGAATGGCCCGTGTCGTGTTGCAAGGGTTCCTACATGACTCCCGTGGGAGTCCATCCTACAGCCACGTAGCAAGAGACTACGTCGGGGGTCGCAACCGTTGGAGGTACGTCGGGGGTCGCAACAGAGGACAGTAGTTGGAGGTACGTCATTGGTCGTAACGGAGGATAACGAGTGGAGATACGTCGGGTGTCGCAAGAGGAAAACGGTTGGAGGTACGTCTGTGATCGCAATAGAGAGGAGTATTGGAGTTCCGTCGAAGATCTCAAGAGAAAATGCTGGAGAGAACATGCGAGGTTAAGTCTATGGCTTCAATAGTACGCGTTGTGGGTCCGTCAGTGGCGTACAACAGGGGGAAACGAACGGCAGAAAACTCCACCAAACAGATTCTAATTTACCATGACAGCATCTGCGTTTACATACAGGAGTCAATGTTTTACATTTACGAGATGTAAACGTGCAAGAATTACCCCTCGTCCACAGGTACGTCATACGAGCGTGAATAGCTTGAACAGTGACGACACCAGAGGGGGAAAAATAAGTGAACACATTTTGAACTCACGTCAGTGAACAGTGTCTGTGTTGAACGTTTTCTTGCGTCAGTGAACAGTGTCTGTGTTGAACGTTTTCTTGCGTCAGTGAACAGTGTCTGTGTTGAACGTTTTCTTGCGTCAGTGAACAGTGTCTGTGTTGAACGTTTTCTTGCGTCGGGAGGTTCTAGCCTTGACTGCTCGAGCCTTATGACTGGACAGGTTGGGATAATAAGCATTATGACTGGACAGGTTGGGATAATAAGCCTTATGACTGTACAGGTTGGGATAATACTCAACTTGTATATAAGTCTTGGGAGCATAATGGACGTGTCAGTGTGTGTACTCAAGCAAGCGTTGAGATCGACCTTCCAATAAAGTTACCTGTTGACTGATCCACCTCCTGCGCTACGGAAAGCAGCAGTTCCAACGGGCTACAATGCTGTATAACTCGACCTTTTTTTTTCATTCTCTCTCTCCTAGTCGCTTCCTTCTGAACCTCACACACTGACCAATGGTGAGTGACGAGAGAGAGAGAGAGAGAGAAGCTTTTTTTAAATGTGGGGGAAAATATATCCCGATGAGTACATTTCGTCCCTGATGGGCATCTCTCTCTCTCTCTCTCTCTCTCTCTCTCTCTCTCTCTCTCTCTCTCTCTCTCTCTCTCTCTCTCTCTCTCTCTCTCTCTCTCTCTCTCTCTCTCTCTCCAGTGGGCCTGTAAGGGGAGAGGAGTGATCAAGTGTCTTGAGAGACAGAAGCAAGCAAGCAAGCGCTTCCCGCTCCCACGGGAGAAGGAGGAGGAGGTGGCCAGCACCAGTAGGAGCTGAGGGAGGGAGGGTGAGTGTGAACTTTATACACCGTCCTTCAGCGGAGACCTTTATGCCTCCCTGCCTCCCCTGGTGGATGACGGCGAGACTGGGGGGAAAAAAAAAGAGACGCGACGATTGATCGTCTGGAAGAGCCCTTGGCTGGTGATCAATATGGTGGATGATCTATTGATCCTAGTGATCAAAAACGCGTATTTGAGTTTGATATCAAGATGAAATAGTTTAGACACTTGTTACTGTAGCTACATAGCTGACCTAGGATGTATATAGTTAGGAATGGTGCTTTGATAGTGAGAATCGAACCCGGAACATTGGTTTGAGGTGTTGGTATAAAAACAATGTTACCAAGGTTACCTGTCAAATGTGTCTGTTCTGTGGAGCCATTTAGAACGCCCTTCCCGTTAGTCGCCAGCCGATGAGGGTTGTAAAACCTTCTGGTAACACTTCAGTCCTTCGTCCCTCGGGCGGGTTGGTTCATTAATTAAAGCGAGACATTTGGAGGATGATGAACTTTGGGCTCTTCATCTTCCTCCATCAACTCGACTGCTCTCGTGTGGTGATTACCTTCACGGTTGAAGGGGAGGAAGTGGACCTCTACATTATAGTAGTAGAAGAAGGCAGGCTCGTACAACACCACTATTGAGTCATCATAAACTGGCAATAGATGATCTATTGGCCTGTGATCACGTCACTCGCCGAAGGAACAGATGTTTCACTCATTATCTGCTTAATGAACCAGCTTGAGGATAAACTAGTTTCTTAATGAACCAGCTTGAGGATAAACTAGTATTTTGATGAATGACTCTATTGTCTGAACGTTTCTGGCAACAGCAGGGAGCTTATTCCTGTATCCAGTTGCCTTGATTAAATATATATATGTTTCCGTATCGTTTCGTTCGACGGGGCAGAAGGGAGGTGACAGAAGTGTGGGGTTTGAGGAGGTGGGGTGAGATTGGCTACAGGTTGTCATTCTTGACTGATGGTTCGCGATAGATGGAAAGGTCAGCTGGAGTCGATGGCAGACCAGGGACCTAGTGGGTTGGTTGGCTTGGGGTTGGGAAGGTCAGAGGAGCGAATCTGGAGCTGAGAAGGTCAAAATGGGTAACCGCGGAGGCTTGACCTGTTGGGGTGGGTGTGGAGGGACTTGCTACTGGCATCGGGTCAAGGTTTGTGAGAGACGAGGCGCTCACAGGGGCAACGGAGTCTGCTCGATGACCACTTGAGCACGACGAGGCGACACTTGAGCACGACGGTACGACCCTTGAGCGCGACGGTACGACCCGTGATCACGACGGTGCGACCCGTGAGCACGACGGTACGACCCGTGAGCACGACGGTACGACCCTTGAGCACGACGTACGACCCTTGGATATGACGGTCAGACCTTTGATTTATGATGGTGTGACTCAAATTCGACCTGATCTGTATGGCTCATGTCAAAGGTCTTGTCCATTATGCTCAAGGGTCGCATCGTCGCACTAAAGGGTCGTGCCGACGTAATCGAGGGGCATATCATCGTGTACAAAGGGTCGTATCGACATACTCAAGGGTCGTACCACCGTGCTCACGGGTCGTACCGTCGTGCTCAAGGGCCGTACCGTCGTGCTCACGGGTCGTACCGTCGTGCTCAAGGGTCGCACTGTCGTGCTCAAGGGTCGGAACGTCGTGCTCAAGGGTCGTACCGTCGTGCTCAAGGGCCGTATCGTCGTGCTCAAGGGTCGTACCGTCGTGCTCAAGGGTCGTACCGTCGTGCTCAAGGATCGTATACCATCGTGCTCACGGATCGTACCATCGTGTTCAAGGACCATATACCGTCGTGTTCATGGACCTTATTCAGCAATGTTAAGAACTTTGAACTTTCTCTATTCGTTTTTTTCCGGAGGTTGAAGAGATGTTCCCTACCAAACCATCGTTAAAGGATCTTAAATTCTTTCTTATCCTGTGCTAAAAAAAAAAAAAAAAAAGAAAAAAAAAATTCGACCTGACGTGGGAGGACGGACAGAACGAATAGGATGAAACGTGTTCTGATCACCTATGGATATGATTAGATCGTCTTAGTTCTTTTACTGACAGCGTTGGGTCATTTATGAAAACGTGTGCAATGTTTACCAGCGAGCACGAGGGAGTTTTGGTCTGTTGATAATCGAAACTTACACGGCTATAATAAGGTCGTATGTGTACCATTAACCCTCATCCACATTCTCTCTCTCTCTCTCTCTCTCTCTCTCTCTCTCTCTCTCTCTCTCTCTCTCTCTCTCTCTCTCTCTATCTATCTATCTATCTATCTATCTATCTATCTCTCTCTCTCATGTGTACACAATGGACTTCAGCAGTGCCAATTGGTCGGAGATACACCATTTCCAAGCTCTTTTGATGAGCAGAACTGACCAATACACGAAGGAAACCATCTCTAACATGAAATGGATCATTAAATGCAGTTGTTGTATTCTTTTTTTTCTTATATAACTCTCCCCCCTTTTTTTTTCAGACATGTTTAATTAAGTGACGTCTCTGATTAGCATCTCTTAGAACAAGGCTTTCGTGTTGATATAACATGCCTTCCAGAGGTAATCAACGCCACGATTTTTCTAACCTAACCTAACCTAACCTAACCTAACCTAAACTAACCTAACCTAACCTAACCTAACGTAACCTAACCTAACCTAACCTAACCTAACCTAACGTAACCTAACCTAACCTAACCTAACCTAACCCTCCGCCCAGCATGTACCTTTGCATCATGTGCATTTTAGATGACCATCTTCATGTAACCTAACAATACATTACTGTTGTCACTGATAACCCTCACAACTCTGTTACCCCGTAAACACTAAGAAACCATAACTATGTTATCCTGAAGTCATTAGACATACTAACTATTCTGTTATCCTGGTCATTAGACATCCTAACTACTCTGTTATCTTGGTCATTAGACATACTAACTATTCTGTTATCCTGGTCATTAGACATCCTAACTACTCTGTTATCTTGGTCATTAGACATCCTAACTACTCTGTTATCCTGGTCATTAGACATCCTAACTACTCTGTTATCTTGGTCATTAGACATCCTAACTACTCTGTTATCCTGGTCATTAGACATCCTAACTACTCTGTTATCCTGGTCATTAGACATCCTAACTACTCTGTTATCTTGGTCATTAGACATCCTAACTACTCTGTTATCCTGGTCATTAGACATCCTAACTACTCTGTTATCCTGGTCATTAGACATCCTAACTACTCTGTTATCCTGGTCATTAGACATCCTAACTACCCTGTTATCCTGAAGTCATTAGAAATCCTAACAACCCTGTTATCCTGAAGTCATTAGAAATCCTAACAACCCTGTTATCCCGAAGTCATTAGACATTCCAACTACTATAATTGCCCCTTATATACACTACACTATTTGGCACGGTCCAACTTTACTTTGATGTGCTGTCTTGCATATCATTATGAAGTACTTTCCAGTCACAGAGATTAGTAAACAAACAGGTCGGGAGCAAAACAGATCACACACACAAAATGTCTGATCCGAAAGGAAAACGAAAGATGGAAATGGGTTACGGCTATGGGGATTATCCTCCACTAGATAGGTCGAAGCGAATCAGGCCAGAAGAGTTACAAAATGAGGCTCCGTTGTGGAAACCGAGAACATAGATATGGAGGACAGGAGCGGTGACATTTACGCAATTCCCAAGTAAGAGTATTCGTTTGGAGCTGCCATTGCAGCCGTACCCTGGCCAGAGTATGAAGAGCGAACAACCCAACAAAGAGATGTTACGGGATCCATGGAAAGAAATGAAAGGGGAAAACCAGTTATTCGGAGAAACTGAGAATATGAATTAATGGCTGGAGCTGCAGGTATAGCAAGACGAAAGGAGGCGGGAAGAGGAGAAACAATTCAAAGGAGTGGTGAAACGCGAACCTGAGGTTACTGAGAGGAGCAAACCGAGTTTGTGTTCCGTTGAGGAAACATCAAGTGAAGATCATACAACATAGAAACGATAGAAAGAAGAGGAGGACACTAAGATTACTAAGAGGCGGAAAGTGGAAAGCTCTCCGAAGGATGAAGATTCCACAAGTGTGTCTTCCTCAGAAGAAACATCAAGTGACGACTATAGAACAAAGAAACGGAAGAGAAAAGTGGAGAAAAGCGACACTAAAGTTACTAAGAGGAGAAAAATGGGAAAATCTCTAAAGGATGAAGATTCCACGAGTGTGTCTTCCTCAGAAGAAACATCAAGTGACGACTATAGAACAAAGAAACGGAAGAGAAAAGTGGAGAAAAGCGACACTAAAGTTACTAAGAGGAGAAAAATGGGAAAATCTCTAAAGGATGAAAATTCCACAAGTGTGTCTTCCTCAGAAGAAACATCAAGTGAAGACCACAGAACAAAGAAACGGAAGAGAGAAGTGGTAAAATGCGACACTAAGGTTATTAAGAGGAGGAAAATGGGAAAATCTCTAAAGGATGAAGATTCCACGAGTGTGTCTTCCTCAGAAGAAACATCAAGTGACGATCATAGAACAAAGAAACGGAAGAGAAAAGTGGAGAAATGCGACACTAAAGTTACTAAGAGGAGAAAAATGGGAAAATCTCTAAAGGATGAAGATTCCACGAGTGTGTCTTCCTCAGAAGAAACATCAAGTGACGATCATAGAACAAAGAAACGGAAGAGAAAAGTGGAGAAATGCGACACTAAAGTTACTAAGAGGAGAAAAATGGGAAAATCTCTAAAGGATGAAGATTCCACGAGTGTGTCTTCCTCAGAAGACACATCAAGTGACGACCATAGAACAAAGAAACGGAAGAGAAAAGTGGTAAAATGCGACACTAAGGTTATTAAGAGGAGGAAAATGGGAAAATCTCTAAAGGATGAAGATTCCACAAGTGTGTCTTCCTCAGAAGAAACATCAAGTGAAGACCACAGAATATAGAAACGGAAGAGAGAAGTGGTAAAATGCGACACTAAGGTTATTAAGAGGAGGAAAGTGGAAAAATCTCTAAAGGATGAAGATTCCACGAGTGTGTCTTCCTCAGAAGAAACATCAAGTGACGATCATAGAACAAAGAAACGGAAGAGAGAAGTGGTAAAATGCGACACTAAGGCTACTAAGAGGAGGAAAGTAGAAAAATCTCTAACCAAACCTAACAGGCAGGGAAGAAGTAAGTACAACGGCGGGGTCATGCATAAGGCAGTAGCCAGGAAGAATAAAGATTCGTCAGAGGAAACATCAAGTGAAGACCACAGAATATAGAAACGGAAGAGACAAGTGGCAAAATGCGACACTAAGGCTACTAAGAGGAGGAAAGTGGAAAAATCTCTAACCAAACCTAACAGGCAGGGAAGAAGTAAGTACAACGGCGGGGTCATGCATAAGGCAGTAGCCAGGAAGACTAAATATTCGTCAGAGGAAACATCAAGTGAATCTTCGTCTGCAGAACGTAGAAAAAAGAAACGGAGGAGAGATGTGAAGAGACGCAGCACTATGATTACTAGGAGTAGGAAAGGGGGAAAATTTGTGATAAAACCTATTTAGGTGCGAAAACCTGTGTACATCGACGGGGTCCTGCAGGAGATATCAGTTAAGAAGGAAGTCTTGGTCAAGGTTGGCGCCTCCTCTGATAAAGATTCCGAGGAAACGTCTTCCTCAGACAGAACAACCGACTCTTGGTCTGAAGAAGAAATACCAATAGTACCAACGAGGTCCATGGTAAAACATACCAACTCACAACCTCATTTCAGCCACTTCAGCTCTAACAAAACTGGGAAACCTTCCTCCTCTTCTTCTGATCAAGATTCTCCTCATGTAAAATCTCCGGAATCCTTTGACAAGAAATCATTTCAATTTTCTCCGCACGAAGAAAATCCTAGAGACACTTCGTCTCACGGGAAACCGTATGATGCAACTGCGTTATATCCTGATTCCGATTTGCGCCGCAAAGTCCCCACTTTCGAAGAGAGTTCCGAATCTCTGTCATTTTCGGACTGTGGATCGGATGATGTGAATGAGGATAATGCAAGACCTTATGGCCCATATTTCTTTAAAAAGTGCGGACCAGGTTTCCGTTTGCGTGCAGGTCCGATCTAAGTCGAAATCGATGCTCAGAGATTTGAGAGATCTTTCAAAAGAGAAGAGTACGATCCAGAAGCAAAACAATTGTACACAGGCGAGGTTCGCCAGTCTGTGACTGTGAGACAAGGTAGAGTAAGTATCTGCGGGTTAGGAATTAGATTCACAAACATATCTGGTGCTCAAGAAGGAGGTATTATGGCTCGAAATGTTTCGCATTCCCCGGACTCGCCAGACTAAACTTACAACCAGTGATCTCACTAAACAGCTCTTCTAGGTTCCATGAAGAGTTTTGAAAAAACTTTTGATTCTCAAGTAAGATGCAGTATTCGCTACTGAAAGGATGTTGTGAGTCACTACAGGCCAGTGAAGTGGTCGAGTTGCAAGCATAATGGCCGGGCAAACAGCTGAGGGATTTTATTTTTGCCATTCATATGAAGTATTTCTGATTTTCATTTCTGAACTTTCTTTTTTCATTGTGAACTAGAATGTAATATCGTAACTCATACTAACACTCTAGCCACACTTGGCAATCAACTTTCCACACTCGCCATTGATAGATATAGCATAACCAGATTTGGACAGTAGAACCCAAAATTCCCATATGGTGTGTACTTTAATATTTTCTTTTTCATGATCTTTTTAACAGTCAAGACTTTTCACTGGAAAAATACCGGACTTCACGTGTAAGGGTTAGCAAAAACGCATCTTTGCTGTGATGAAGATGTGTCTTGACCTAAGGCGTAAAGTGTCAGGTGAAAGGCCAGTGGTGTAGTGGAAGAAGAGAAAATGAGGATAAGGCAAAGAAATAGCTTCTCACTAGACCTGTATGGGTGTAGTGAAGATGAGAATGTTGGTTTAGTGAAGAGGGTGGGGTCAAGAAATGGCTTCTGTCCAGATCTTTATGGGTATAGTGAAGATGAGGATGCTCCTCTAGTGAAGATGTGGATATGGTTGTAGTGAAGATGAGGAAGGGGTGAAGAAATGGCTTCTGTCCAGATCTATATGGGTATAGTGAAGATGAAGATATTAGTGTAGTGAAGATGTGTATATGGTTGTAGTGAAGATGAGGAAGGGGTGAAGAAATGGCTTCTGACCAGACCTGTTATACGCATGAGCATACGTCTTTGCATATATACCCCCCCCCCCCCACACACACACACACACATGGAAGAGAAAGGCCTCTGAAAATTCCTGGGCAAGAGAAAATAAAATAAAACCGGTTGAACATCCAAGTATGAAAAACTGATGATAATTCAGTCGATATATTATTTTTATATGATGAACATATCTCAAACACTCGTTCATAGCAGTATCGTTAAGGCGCTTGTATTTCTACATTAAACTAGGCGGTCTGTAGGCAGGGACTTCTCTACACCTACGCAGGAACTTCTCTACACCTACGTAAAGAACTTCTCTACACCTACCTAAGGAACTTCTCTACACCTATGCAGGAACTTCTGTACACCTACGTAAGGAGCTTCTGTACACCTACACAGGAACTTCTCTACACCTACGCAAGGAACTTCTCTACACCTACGCAAGGAACTTCTCTACACCTATGTAAGGAACTTCTTTACACCTACGCAAGGAACTTCTCTACACCTATGCAGGAACTTCTCTACACCTATGTAAGGAGCTTCTTTACACCTACGCAAGGAACTTCTCTACACCTATGTAAGGAACTTCTCTACACCTACGCAAGGAACTTCTCTACACCTATGTAAGGAACTTCTCTACACCTATGTAAGGAGCTTCTTTACACCTACGCAAGGAACTTCTCTACACCTATGTAAGGAACTTCTCTACACCTACGCAAGGAACTTCTCTACACCTATGTAAGGAACTTCTTTACATCTACGTAAGAACTTTTCTACATCATCCTCGTTCATGAAGTTTGAAACGAATATCATTGTCTCGTAGTCGAGTAACATTATATAAGTACCTAGATACCAACACTTTGAAACACTAAACTGCAGTTATGGCACTAAAATGTACTCTATATTACCTTCGCACTTCCATATCACACTGGGCCAGTAAAGGCTTCGTCATGCTTAATGGTCACGCAGGTGTTCCCTGACCTTGTTCGTGTGACGTCTCACAGTAGCAGGTGAAAGGCAGACCGCTTGGAATTATTGTGGGACGAAAACTGGAAGGTCCCAGGGATAACCCAAGGAAACGTTTCCGGACACACACACATCAGTCACATACACAGTACACACACACATGTGATGTGGGCGGGCGCTTGGGAAGGCCCTACTTACCTACGGCGCTGAATTGCGTCATAACATGGGTACGCCTTTTCATTGTAATGTGTAACTGCGTAGAGGTTTTTATGAGTTTCTGTGCGTATAGTAGTAAACTTGTGTGTGGTCTGTTCTATTATTCTATTTGTGGAACCTTCTTTATGCCGTGTGTGTGTGTGTGTGTGTGTGTGTGTGTGTGTGGTAGGTATACAGGACTCATCGTTTCGACCCCACAACACTTTGTAGCCATACCCAGTACTCTACAGCCAACAGAACAAAAGATATCTTTGTATTTCCCGTTACGACGCTGACGTAAGACGTAAGCACCGATTCCTTACACTCCCTTGAACGCATGAACGGTGGTCCGAAATTCCTATTTCTTTCTCTTTTCCGGATCTGAGTCACCCACGAATAAATTTTCTGGCCTGGTTATGAACTGCAGCATTTCCAGCCTTGTCATAGTGAAGGGAAATTCCCCAAGCACTGTGTGTGTGTGTGTGTGTGTGTGGGAGAGAGAGAGAGAGAGAGAGAGAGAGAGAGAGAGAGAGAGAGAGAGAGAGAACACACACATAACCTACCCGGACTGGGGGGGTTCTCTGAACGCAATAGGATCAACGGAGAACCCAGTGAGGTAAAGAAGTCCAAGTGGCGGGTTTCGACGGGCGGATTTTCCTTCATGGATCTTTTAGTGGGCGAGAGAGAGAGAGCGAGAGCCTTTATCAGCCAGCAAGTTGCAAGTGATCCCCTCACAGTAGCGGAAGGCCTCGTGCCGACGACACCTTTGAACGGGGGAAAACACATCTTTGACTTCGAGTACCCGATCCTCTCGAATCAGGTCATTAGAGAAAGAGGTTATCTGTGGCGATTGTTTATGACGAAGGGGTAGGTAGCATTCAAAGAAGAGGGCCGATTTCGGAGGGTCCTGGCATGCAAACGAGCCCATTTTCAAACCACTGGGAGTTGGAGTGACAAAAATTGGCTGCTAATGCCAACGATATGAATTGATCAAACTTTTTGTGTTGGAAAGACACGAGGCTGAAGAGCAAAGTGATGGACGATGGTTCTAGAATCAGTTTCTGAAGAATGCTATACCATACATCGGCTTCAGAAGTGTTCTAAACTCTCATTCTGTCAGACAGACCCAGAGTCTGCAGTTAAAAACATGGGTGCATGCGGACGGATTCGAAAACCTGTGTGGAGGGAAGTGCCAAACACTCCAGTGCCGGGTGTCGCAAGTCGACATCATAACGTGTGCACTGTTTGATCCTCGATCATTGTTTAGGTATATGAATAGGGGAGTGTGTGTGTGTGTGTGTGTGTGTGCGTGTGTGCCCTCTGTGTCGTACTATCCCTCAAGTGTCCTGGGGTTGGAGGATACGACACGGGAGGTGGTAATAACAATGAGCGTCTGTCTCCATGCTGCAGGCGACACAGGAGGAGGAAGACCACCTGGATGAGGATGTGGAAGACGCTGATATGGTATGGGGGGCTGCTCCTCCTCCTCATCACCACTACGACAACACAAGGTGGACGACGTGAGCTGGAAGGTAAGAGTGCTAATGTTGTCGTTCTCTTCCGTTCGAGCGGCGGGAGGTGGGTTGGGTGGGTCGGGACGTGTGAGGAAATGTGGTCGTCTTGTACCTGGGCCACCCTAGAGAGAGAGAGCGAGCGACTGGTTTTGGGTTAGCTTGAACTGCTTGACGAAGGTGATTCCTATAACAATCGAAAGCCTCTGTGTGTGTGTGAGTGTGTGTGTGTGTGTGTGTGTGTGATATCTCAGATGTGTAAACCTAATGAAGTTGATGAGACGGATTTCATGAAAGAAAGAGATGGAGAAATATGGATAAAAACAGACTTAACCTGATGTTTTGGGATTACTCTATACATCTCGATAGACGTAGAGTGAGGCGCTTTTATAAACGCCACCACCACAGCGGCACAGATAACATTTCCGGTCTTTAATCCTCTTCAAGCATTTAAATTTTCCCCCAGTCTGAAGCACAGGATGGAGGAGGGCCGCCACTAACCTGACTCTTATTTATAGAATTAGATACGAACTTTTGACAGTTCTTTCTAAACCATTTTGTTCTTTGTGATCTTCCGTTTTCTACTGCCCGTCTACCCCACAGCGTCTACCGGGACGACGCAACAACATTACTATGGTACAGGACGACTGATCAACGTCATCTAGTGACGCTGGACGACTGTTCGTCCTCTTATACAAGGCCTCTGAACGAGTGGGGGGGGGGGCGGGGGTCGTCACCTACGGATGTGACGAAAAGACACGAGTGACGAACTGTTTTGTGAAAACTAACCTTTTTTCCACAGTGTTTCTTCTATATGTCTATACCACATCACTCGTCAGTGGCTATAAAAGTGTACAGAATGAACATCCTCCCCGGCAGGGCTTCGCATTCGAACTTTAGAAAGAAATTAAGTCGTCCGGCGACAACAGAAGCCAATCGAAAACCGATGTGTTCCTTTTTCTAATCCGTTTTCGGCCTCGCCTAAAACAGATTAGATCACATCCAAGCATAATCACAGATATATTCATATCATAAATAAAGCTATGAGTGCTTTTAATACCACCCATACATATCGAAACAATCCTCCATATTGTCTACCAGATATCACTCGCCATTAAACCTCTGTAATGACTGTGTTTTTGACGATTCCTTTCCCCCTTTTTCTACTGGACAGCTCGTCAGCACTGGTGGGACCTGGCCCAGAACGAGCTGGCCGCTGCGCTGAACGTCCGCCAAAACTGGAATGTGGCCAAGAATGTGATCATGTTCCTTGGTGATGGCATGGGCATCACAGCCAACACCGCCGCCAGGATCTACAAAGGCCAGAAGGAAGGAAGGAATGGAGAGGAAGGATACCTCACGTGGGAGAGATTCCCCAACGCGGCGCTCCTCAAGGTACCAAAGTCTCGCTTCATACTTGGGTCCTACTTTGTTTCTTTCCTTGTTCTTTCTTCGTCTTCCTGTCGGTAAAAGTAGTATTGTCATAAGTTTAATTCCCGTCTCCATCTTGCCTCCTCGCCGTCGTGAAGACGAGAGATTTCCTGGGAAATCATCGTCTCTCATGACGAATACGATCTGTGCGATGTCTGTTTCTTTCCTTCACCGCTCAGCTTTGGAAATCCTTCCATGTTCTTGTCTCTTTCCTAAATCCTACAACTTGAACAATTTGAGAAAAGACTGTGTCAATAATTTCCACAAATATTCTTCAATGGTGTCCTTTTGATACCTCGCTTCTTTATCTCTGTAGCTCTTATCTAAGGTCTACCAGCCTCGATAAGATTGCCTTTTCCTAATCTTTTCTTCGTCCTTGTGTATCTTCTATTTATCCTGCTCAAGTTTCGTCCTTGAATGAGAGAACTTTCGTCCGTGACTGAAGCCATCGACGTCAGTTATAGACCGACAGTTTAACGTAGATTTAACAGGTAACGTAGCGACGTTCTCGTCCTCTGGGAACGTCTATAAGAAAGAGCCAGCAGTTCCTCTCTCTCTTAATCATTGCACTTTAGCATCATCCAGTTCCTGTGCAGTACGACAACTGCAGTGACCACACCCACCCCCTCTCTCACTCGCTGCCTTCCAGACGTACAACGTGGACAAGCAGGTGCCAGACAGCGCGGCCACAGCCACCGCCTACCTCTGTGGGGTCAAGGCTAACTACTACACCCTCGGGTTGGACCCGGAGGTCATGCTTGGGGACTGTGCTGCCAGCAGGAACTCCATCTACCACACTCCCTCCATCCTCACATGGGCCCAGGAGGCCGGCATGGACACAGGTCAGGTCAATACTGGAGTTATTAATGACCCTACCCTAAACTAAGTTGAATTAGGTGACTATACATACCCTCAGGGGTTGAATTAGGTCAGTACTATGACTCTTAATGACCATTAAGAGCGTTGAATCAGGTCAATACTATGATTCTTAATGACCCTACCATTAGGACTGAATGAGGTCAATACTATGACTCTAATGACCCTGTCATACCTGAAGCTGAATTAGGTCAATACTGATTTTTAATAACCCTCCCATACACAAAGGTGAATTAGGTCAATACTATGATTCTTAATGACCACAAACAGTGTTGAATCAGGTCAATACTTTGATTCTTCAGGACTGAATTAGATCAATACTACGGTCCTTAATGACCCTACCATTAGTGGTTGACTTTGGACTTGATAACTATGACTTTACTTGTCTGATGTTGTGCACGAGCAAGAGTTCAAAGGTCATTTATCAAGGTCATTTACGAATATCTTTGTTTTGTTTTCAGGCCATGAGTTTGTTGTTTTGATAATTAACTCTCCCAAGGTCATGGAGCAGTAAATTGTTTATCTTTTTATATATATATACAACGTGTGCATTCTATTGTTTACTACCAATTGACCAAAAAAAAAAGCTTGTTGGAGTTCGTGGTGTTGGAGGAACAGTGACTTTTATTTTTTCTAAAAACTTCCTGGATTCCAGTCCTGGAAATGATGTATGATATATATATAATGACGTCTGCTAAGGACTATATAATGGTTTGAGCTCGGAGAGGTTTATCTTCGTATCCTAAACACTGATCCCAGTTTTTTTTTTTTTTTTTGGGGGGGGGGCTAACAATCAAACGACTCGTGAGACCGGAAATACTTAAATCATCTGTTGAGGTGGTTATCTTTCACATGCACCACGGCTGCTTGCATATCCTACTCATGGATCAACCTCTCCAACCTCTCTCCTCTCTCTCTCTCTCTCTCTCTCTCTCTCTCTCAATCACCTTGGTTCGAAGGCTTTCCATCTTTTCATGGCAAGACTTCATGTCATCATCATCTTGGTTCGTTCATCAACTCGTTGTTTCACCGACCGTAACAGTACTCTACGTGATCTTCTAAATACACTATATAAGAACCACGCAAAGTTCAGCCATGCAAAGTTCAGCCATGCAAGGTTCAGCCATGCAATGTTCAGCCATGCAGAGTTCAGCCTCGTGCATTCTTTGCTTGTGGACAAACTTTCCACACTTGCTGATCCCGTAACACTACCCTTGCGATCTCTCTCACTTAAACGTGACCAAACAAGTGTTGCTAACCATGCAGGTATCGTGACCAAACAGCGTTACTAACGTTGAAGGTATTGTAACCAAACAGTGTTGCTAATCATGCAGGTATCGTGACCAAACAGCGTTACTAACGTTGCAGGTATTGTAACCAGCGTTACTAACGTTGCAGGTATTGCAACCGAACAGCGTTACTATTGTAGCAGGTATCGTGAAAACAGTATTACAAATCTGGCAGGTATCGTGACCACAACAGTGTTACTAACGTAGCAGGTATTGTAACCAAACAGCGTTACTAACGTAGCAGGTATTGTGAAAACAGTGTTGATAACGTAGCAGGTATCGTGACTACACAGTGTTACTAACGTAACAGGTATCGTGAGTACACAGTGTTACTTACCTTGCAGGTATCGTGACCACAACGCGGGTGACCCACGCCACGCCCGCGGCAACCTACGCCCACTCCGCCCACAGGAACTGGGAGTGTGACGGGAACTTGGGAGAGAAGGGGGTCGGATGTATGGACATCGCCGACCAACTGGTGTCTGAAAACCCAGGAAAGAATATAAAGGTGAGGTTAATGGTCCACAGCATGAGGGAGGAGGTTAATGGTCCCAGCATGAGGGAGGAGGTTAATGGTCCCCACCACGAGGGAGGAGGTTAATGGTCCCCACCACGAGGGAGGAGGTTAATGGTCCCACCACGAGGGAGGAGGTTAATGGTCCACAGCATGAGGGAGGAGGTTAATGGTCCCCACCACGAGGGAGGAGGTTAATGGTCCCCAGCATGAGGGAGGAGGTTAATGGTCCCACCACGAGGGAGGAGGTTAATGGTCCCACCACGAGGGAGGAGGTTAATGGTCCCACCACGAGGGAGGAGGTTAATGGTCCACAGCATGAGGGAGGAGGTTAATGGTCCCCAGCATGAGGGAGGAGGTTAATGGGTCCAACATAGAGGTTAGTGACCCAACTTAAGGGCCAATGTTAATGACCTAACATAGGGGTCAAGGATCATGACCTAACCTAACACAGGGGTCAAGGATCATGACCTGACCTAACACAGGGGTCAAGGATCATGACCCCAACATAAGGGTCAAGGTTAATGACCCAAAACACCTCAACCTGTTGAGATAATGACTTTAATGATACATGATGATGACACGTAGCCTCGTTAGCCCAACTGGCTTAATGACCCACAGTCTTCATCTTCGTCTTTATTTTGCCGACACGTTTGTCGTGTTGGTGTTCACAACGACACCGTCTCTCCCACAGGTGATCCTGGGAGGCGGACGACAGGTCTTCGGGGCGGGTCTGGGCTCGGTCGACAACGACACATGCATCCGGACGGACGGACGGGACCTGACGAAGGAATGGTTGGAGGACAAAACCAACAGCGGCCACACGGGTCGTTACGTCACCAACACGGGAGAACTGCACAGTGTTGACCTCGAGGATACGGACTACCTCCTGGGTACGTGAGATCTCGTGGACGGTACTGTATGTGAGGTCTCGTGGGCGGTACTGTACGTTAGGGGGAGGAAGGGAGGGAGGGCGGGCTGTACAGTGCAATAACTGGTTAATCATTTGATGTCAATAATCAAGAGAGAAAGTGTTGCTTGGTTGTAGTTGGTCTGGTCAGAGCAGACACGGTACAATGTACAACATGGGTCAACCTGATCTCCCTTGTCCTTTTCGTCCCCCATCAGGTCTCTTCGCAGACTCCCACACGTCCTTCGAGGTGGACCGCTTGGTGGGGCCTTCAGGGGCGCCCTCGCTCAAGGAAATGGCCCTGAAGGCACTGAAGTTCCTTCAGGAGAAGAACAACGGCTTCTTTCTCCTGGTGAGTCGCTTCTCTGCCATGATCATAACTCGTAGGTTCTCCTATAGGTAAATTATTCTTTATCGAAGTGCACCGTGGCTCTCTCTCTCTCTCTCTCTCTCTCTCTCTCTCTCTCTCTCTCACTAAAGCCAGCTTTTTCTGCTTGCACCCTCTGAACTAGAGATTACGTTTCGTCTACCACAATTCATTGGTAAAATAAGAGCTGACGCCTCGTAGTGTTGACCAATTTCTGGAAAAATCTGTTTTCCCATTTATGCGATACGACGGATAAACGGTGTTATCATTATGATAAAGAGGGTCTCTTTTTTATTTCATCTAATTCTTAAAAAGGGAATGTATTGTTGGTTTTCGTTTATCTCTAGTCTCCAAATTTCGTTAAGGGCTGTGGTGGTCAAATGGTTGTGGAAGACGATGAGGGCCGACTTAGGAAAAATATCTACATGGAAAGATGTGTTCAGTTGTGGTACTATACCTTTTTTGTCCCGTCTCTCTGTGCCTCAGTCTATCTTGTCCATCCATCCGTCCATTCCCGTCCGGAGCACTAAACTGTTTGGATGAGATAAACTCTGTAACATTTCCTTTATCAAATCAAATCACCGACACGAGATTAATGCCCCATATGCCACGCCTTTCTGTTGCCCATTAACTTCAATAATAGTCTACAGAGAGACGCAATAAAAGCCTACAGAGAGAAGCAATAATAAACTACAGAGAGACGCAATTATGCACCTACAGACAGACGCATACTTTATGAATTCACTCATCCAACTCAGGGTATAAAAGCAATTTTTTTTCTCTCTCCTTCCTCTTCCTTATGAAGACTTACGATCTGTATTTGGCATGCCGGCAGAGGCCTTGGGTAGACAACGAAAGAACCGTAACAGTTCGCCGCGAGTCTGCGCAGGCGCATAGACCCGGGTTGGGGGGGGGGGGGGGTTGGCGGTGGGGTTGTGGGGGGTGGGGGGGGTTGTTACGTAGTATCTTTATGTATATAAAAACTTGGTTCTTCGACCTCCGCGCGGCCACGCCTTCCTGCAAGCACCCCGTCTGATATCATGACCTATTACTATAAGGTCATTAAAAAAAAAAAAAGAGACAGTCTAAAAAGAAAAAAATAAATGATAACACGTAACTTGGGGAGATATAAGCCAAGCCTCTGAATTAAACTCTATTTCATAAATGTTATCGTGTCATTTATGATTTATCTACCGTAATTTACTTAACTGGTTAGTTAGTTCGTGTGACTTAACTGGTTAGTTAGTTCGTGTGATTTAATTGGTTAGTTAGTTCGTGGGACTTGTGTGGTTTATCCCGAAATGACACATCGAAAGCGCCATGGGTTTTTGAATGGATATCACAGAAAATGTGATATGAGATCGAACCTTTGCGGAATTTCGATATATTTCCCATTACGAAAAACGTAATATCAGTATGACATATCACGGTCGGTGTTATCTTATTTTGTCAAACTGATATCGTTGTTTTATCTCTTAAGATAACCAGTTCCATGAAGGTGTGGGTTGGTGTGTTCAGTCAGTATGTCTGCCAACAGGTGTGTTCAGTCACTGTTAAGTCAGTGTATATCTGCCAACAGGTGTGTTCAGTCAGTTTAAGTCAGTGTATATCTGCCAACAGGTGTGTTCAGTCAGTGTAACTCTGTGTATGTCTGCCAACAGGGGTGTTGTCAGTGTTGTCAGTGTACGTCTGCCAACAGGGGTGTTCAGTCAGTGTTGTCAATGTATGTCTGCCAACAGGGGTGTTCAGTCAGTGTTGTCAATGTCTGTCTGCCAACAGGTTGAAGGTGGAAGGATTGACCACGCTCTACATGACAACTTACCTCGCAGAGCGTTGGAAGAGACGGTGGTCTTGGACAACACCGTTGCTGCCGTCCTTAAGGTAAGATAAGGGTCCTGGCCCTTGTTAACCCGTACTGTGTAACCCTTATTACCCTGCCCTGGCCCTTGTTACCCTGCCCTGGCTCTTGTCACCCTGCCCTGGCCCTTGTTACCCTGCCCTGGCCCTTGTCACCCTGCCCTGGCCCTTGTTACCCTGCCCTGGCCCTTGTCACCCTGCCCTGGCCCTTGTTACCCTGCCCTGGCCCTTGTCACCCTGCCCTGGCTCTTGTCACCCTGCCCTGGCCCTTGTTACCCTGCCCTGGCCCTTGTCACCCTGCCCTGGCCCTTGTTACCCTGCCCTGGCCCTTGTTACCCTGCCCTGGCCCTTACTCTTAAACCCTACCTTACCGTCACTTACCCCATTACCTTGCCCTGCTCACGGTAACTCGACCCCACCACCCTCATCCTTGCTCCACCCCAAAAGAAACATCGCCAGTTGTAAGTCACACTCAAGTCGCATCAGTGGGCGAAGGATCCTAACAACCTCGAAACATCTAACAACCTTGTTTCAACTCTTACCTAGGAGATTGCCCCAGAGATACACAGTGTCAGATATCACCACAGTTGAACTTAATTCTTTGGTCAATATTATGGAGATGGTGTGGATAAATAAAGGAATAAATGAACTTAAAAGAATGACTATGTTATTTCACGTAGTCTTTAGATGATATCAAATTGTCCTGTATTAGAAGCGAAGGTAGAATGATATGTAATCGAATTTCTCCATTTCTGGTTCTTAATTTTGTTAATAAGGCTCTCAGTCCAGATGTTAAATACAATGTTAATCTTCACCTTATGAAGCATAAGGAGAAAACATCCAACGTTAAAATTCATATAATGTTAATCTTTCCCTTACGAAGCAGTAGAAGAATAGATTCAACCCCAGATGTTAAATACAATGTAAACTTCCCCCCTTATACAGCAGTTGTAGAAGAATAGATTCAACCTCAGATGTTAAATACAATGTTAACTTCCCCTTATAGTTAAACACATACAACCCCTGATGTTAAATACAATGTTAACCTTTCCCCTTAGAAAGCAGTAAAAGTACGCATTCCACCCTATGTTAAATACCATGTTAACCTAAGGCTAGTTAGCAGCAGGAAGACAATGTTAAGCAGGTGTTGTTCATCGTTGCCCCACACAGGAGGTCGACCTGGAGGACACGATGGTCGTGGTAACGGCTGATCACTCCCACGTTATGACCATTAACGGATACCCCGACCGTGGCAACGACATCTTGGGTGAGTCCATCCCTCGTTGTTGTCGTCTCTGGCTGGCGGTCGTGCTGGGCTGGTACTACGACCACGACCACCACTGCTAGTGCTGCCAGTACGACCCCCTTGCCTCACTGTGGCGGTGTTTATCGACGTACACCACACCAAAAAAATATCTTCACATCTTTATGGCAGACAGTGTGACGAAGACTAGGGTCCTGCCCTGGTTTCCTTATATATATATATATATATATATATATATATATATATATATATATATATATATATATATATATATATATATATATATATATTCTTTTCTTCTTTCTTTCAAACTATACGCCATTTCCCGCGTTAGCAAGGTAGCGTTAAGAACAGAGGACTGGGCCTCTGATGGAATATCCTCACCTGGCCTCGTTCTCTGTTCCTTCTTTTGGAAAATTAAAAAAAAAAAAAAAACGAGAGGGGAGGATTTCCAGCCCCCCGCTCCCTCCCCTTTTAGTCGCCTTCTACGACACGCAGGGAATACGTGGGAAGTATTCTTTCTCCCCTATCCCCAGGGATAATATATATATATATATATATATATATATATATATATATATATATATATATATATATATATATATATATATATCCCCCAATGTTCATAAACCAAAGTATACAATGTACAGTACACTGTGTTCAAACAGTTGCAATGCATCTTATTTATTCTTTATTTCGAGAGTAATTCCTATACAGATCAGACGCCATGATTATTAAGAAATGCGTTTCACATTCACACATACCAGCCCTACCGAGACAACAGAATTCGCAGTGTTCATTTTGAAATCTCTCGAACTCAACCGTAAAGATAATTCATTTGTTGCGTGTACGTATGTTCAGGGAGGGTTTCCGTAGCCTTCTCTCGTCCACACGAGTATCAATTGTCCTTGAAGTTAATCATGACCCTAACTGGATTATCTCTTGCTGTCTCTCTCTCTTTGTCTCTCTTTGTTCCACTGTGTCTTTCTCTTTGTACCGTATCGGCTAATCCATTACCTTTGAGTGTACTCAATGATTAATCATTTATCACAGAAGTTTTCCCTCCAATCATCTTTCACAAAGGATATGATTGTATTCATGAGAAGTCAAGATTATTGAATATTTCCCTAAAGTCAGTCTCATGTGAACATTTGTTGGTTATACTCTTTTCCCCAGGTATAACGGGGGATATATCCAAGATAGATGGCCTGCCTTATACCACTCTGATGTTCACCAATGGCCCGGGGTATAACTACGCCATCGAAGGAGACAAGGTAAAGACCCCGCGATCTAATGCGTTGTAGATATTTAGTCTGTGCCTCTGTGGTGTGGTGGTCAGCTCCGCTGGCTCCTAATCCACCGGTCTGCGTTCTGTCCTCCGGCGCGAGGCAGACACCGCGCTACACAGTTTACCCAGCTGTTCCTCCCTTCTCTGCTTGGTAGATCAGTAAGTCAGCAGCAAGTCTGGGGTATGTGTAGTAGAGCACCAAAGCTGTAACGGGGATACCCATCTGATGGCCTGTGACTCGGCTCAAGATTCCTCAGGTGCGTCCATGAGCTGGGACATGGCCCTCCCTTACAGGCCTTAAGTGAGTCTACCAAGGGCGACCATGTCCTGAGACACGGCCCTCTCTCTCTCAGGTCCCCCCGGCGCGCACTACGCATGCATACTAACATCATCGAATTTCTCCACGACATAGGTGGTGCGTCAGGACCCGAGGGATGCCAACGTTAAGCATATGGACTACAGGAGCCAGGCCGCCGTGCCCGCGTATCCCTTATCGGAGACCCACGGAGGGGAGGACGTCGCCATATGGGCAGTGGGTAAGTCCACATCGAAGTGACACATCGAAGTGATGACACACTGCCTCTCTCTCTCTCACGAGTGCGTTTGTCATCATTCCTAATAGTCATCATCCGTTAAAAACATTTTTACCTTTTCCCCAAGATGGCCTATATTGCTTCAGTACACTTATAAAGGTTAATGGAGTAGGTTAACTAACACAATTTTCCTTTTCTCTCTCTCTCTCTCTCTCTCTCTCTCTCTCTCTCTCTCTCTCTCTCTCTCTCTCTCTCTCTCTCTCTACGACCCAGGACCCATGTCTCACCTGTTTCATCGAACCCACGAGCAGCATTACGTCGCCCACGCCATGGCCTACTCTGCCTGCATTGGTCCCAGTGCAGACAACTGCGAGAGGCCGGCCCACGCCTCCTTCACCAAGGACCGCGCCCCTCCTAAACCTACCACGACACATCCTACCATACTCCTGCACGGCCTGAGGAAACCCAAGTCTGGACCAGCAGGAGCTGCCAAGCCAAAGTTCCCAACTCTCTCCTCGATCCTTCAGGATCTGCTGGACGACAACGAACAGAAGGTGGGTGGTGTAGTGGTCACTCGCTCCTTGGTACACAGGTCCTCCCAAATGAACGCCTTCACACCCACGACTTTTTTTTACTAATTACTCAATTGCTTCCTTATGTACTTGGCTTAATTACGCGAATGTTATGAGGGGTTAGAAAAAAAAATAAGGATTATGTTCAGCCAGTACTTTGAACACTTGGGTACTCAAGAACCTGTTCATGTTTCTCGTGTGTTCAGCTGAACACCATCATAATCACCAATGCACGAAAGTACCTTCCTCTGACAATTACGCTAGTTGGATGAGGCGATCATGCCACAAACCTCTGTTGTCTGTTTATCAAGTTTGTCTGTATACATGTACTGTTGTTGTTTACATGTAGTGTCTTTAAACGTATTATTGTTTACACGTATCAACGTTTCATCCCTGATTTGATCTGATTATGTCTCACATTCCGATGTGTTCAACTCTCTGTAGCTTTGCTGATTTCGAGACTAATTTTCTGTGTGTGTGTGTGTGTGTGTGTCTAAGGCCATGTACACTAACCACAACCCCTTCTTTTAACAATATCTTGCCCCTTTGCTTGTACAAGGAACGCCAAGGAACAATCCGTTAACACAGAGATTATCTTGCATTCCAGATCATGACAGCTCTGGGCACGGAGTCTGTGAGGAGCTATTCCATCGCAAGTGACCTGCAGAAGCTCCTGGGTCGGAGGTCGGCCCCGTCTCGACGTATGGTGTGAACCTCCAAGACCCACCACCTAAGACCAAGCTTCACCTCGCCTCTCTCTGTCCATAGCTGCTTCCCAGCGTCAGTTGGTCTAACGTTCGCTTGGCATGGGATCAAGATTGATCCTCAGTGATTAATCAAGTACTACACGATTAATATTGATCCTCAGAGATCAATGAAGTACCACAGAGAGCAGTTCTGTCTTGATAAGAAACTAGGCCATTCGCTTTAATGTCTTCTGTATATTCACATATGATCCTACAGAGATTTTGCCTCCAAATATTCCTTCAGTGTTGTCCACATTCCTGTGATCAATAAAGACGATCCCTCAGATCACCCTGTGGTTCTACAACTGCCATAGTTTATATCAAGACTATGTCTACGACATTTTGTAAATCATTGCTCAAAATATTTGTATATATGTTTTATCTTATGTCTTCGGAACACAAGACGGGAACTTATCTTTTAAAAGCATTTCGTTAGTAGCATTTACCGAAGCAGTGTTCATCTGCCATCGCCATTTCCAAATGTTAAACCAAGTACTGAAGTACTTGTTTGTGTGTGTGTGTGTGTGTGTGGGTATTATTATTTGTGTGTTACGGTAAGAGTTTCACACTCGTGTTTCTGAGAGTGTATGTGTAAAAATCTTTAGCATATAAGATTTTGATATATATATATACATATATATAACGCTTAGAATAAATTACATTAAATACATCAATTTCCTGAAACTGTGGTTTCATTAGACCGAGTACAAATATGGCAATACCTGCACAATGGATCTTATAGTCTAAAAAAAAAAATATGAACGCGATGTAAACGTACAATATTTCCCTCTCCTGCCATGTTGACAGAAACGCACAACCCTTGGCTCTGAGTCTCATCATTTTGAGTGTTGTAATACAGGAAGGTTTTGGATTTCTGGGTCTTCTCAACTCCCCATATTGCTTACGCCTCATTTAAGTTGCTTCCTCATACGCGCAGGAAATATGTAATACTCTATATGTTCCATCTGACTGTACACACACACACACACACACACACATATAATTATCCCTGGGGATAGGGGAGAAAGAATACTTCCCACGTATTCCCTGCGTGTCGTAGAAGGCGACTAAAAGGGGAGGGAGCGGGGGCTGGAAATCCTCCCCTCTTGTTTTTTTTTAATTTTCTAAAAGAAGGAACAGAGAAGGGGGCCAGGTGAGGATATTCCCTCAGAGGCCCAGTCCTCTGTTCTTAACGCTACCTTGCTAATGCGGGAAATGGCGAATAGTTTGAAAGAAAATATATATATATATATATATATATATATATATATATATATATATATATATATATATATATATAATACACACACACACACACAAATGATTCCAGAACACCTTTTATGGAACATCTGCGCTACAATCAGAAGCAGGGTAGTGATGGACTCCCTTTTACAAGTCGCAGAGACCCTCTCCCCTGAGGTCAGAACATGAGACTAGGTCATAGGAACTGGCCGTTAAGCTGGGTCGGGTGGGGCAATACAACCCTACGTTTTCTTTTGTGTCTGATTCAACTTTGACCTGGAGACCACACCTCTTGGTGCTTAGTTTGCATATCCCATTTTCTACGGTAATGTGATGAGAGACTGTTCAAAAGTGACAGTACCTCCACTCCTTACGATAGACATTAAAGTTATGGGGGGGGGGGGGTTGGAAATCACCTTTTGGGGGGGGGAATGATCCAGAGCGAAGAACGCTGCTGAATTCAAGAGGTCAGAGGTCAAGTCAGGATGCGGGCAATAGGTCAAAGAAAGGTCCGGTGGCGCGGGAGGAGGGGGGTTGGGCGAGGGGTGGTTCTCGACCCTGTAAGGACCCCCCTCCCTCCCTAACCACCTCGCCCTTAAAGTATGCATAAAAGGCCTATCCCACTTGGTCACAAGGATGAGGTCATTACCCCCCCCCCCCACCTCCTAAATGATACTGAATGATACTAAATGGTACTGATAGTTATGAGTCAATCGTCAATACGTCCACTAAAATTTCACACTAACTCGTACCCTCTGCCATACTGGTTTTTGGAGGGAGGTCAAAGGTCAAGGAATAAGTGGGTCAGCACTTGAAAGCCCCAATATCCGTGGACGCAAGTAACACTAGAGTGACGTTAAAAAAACATACGCTTTACAAACGTAGCTCAAACGTAAAGCGCAGTCATGGAACTACGCATTTAAAATTGGTGTAAATGATAGAAATGTTGAGAAATGATTTCTGGCTTTTAGGGGTAAAAGCAGTGGTACCAACGCATTTCCACGGCCATCCTCACACACTTGCCAGCACCGCTATAGCCTTAGTCTAACGTTGGCACTCCTGCCTGTTAGGTACAATTTTACATATGTACATTTTCCTTTTTTTTTTTTTTTTTACCTAGGACACAGTCTATGTTTGTTGCAATTATATAGAAATATTCTCTGCGTGTTCCGATACAAAGATTATAGACGTCAACCATGTTTAAGGCCAAGGCATAAGCTTTGGCAACCCATTGTTCAATTTTGATCTATATAATGAATCATATAACATCTATTTTTTTCCCTAAATTCCCAGGACGAGCGAGACAATACCTTCCAACTGGTTCGAGAATTTTTATCACTTCTCTGAAACTGCCGGAACATAACATATTGTTATGTAGTGTAATAGGCTTTATCTACAATTAAGAAACTTATAATATATAGTTATTAGCAAATTTTCTAAATGTCACTTCGGTATTTAAATCGGAGCCTCCTAAAGCCATACTGAGACATACCAAAAATTATATCACATCACCAACCAAACCTATCATTAACCATTTCATTTTGTTTCCCATTAGTCTGCAAAGTCAACTAGTTAATGTCATTTGTCTATGATAGCTCATAACAATGATGGCGTCATTACCTAACTTAAAGTTGGCAAAAGTAAGGAAAAAATAAATATATAAAATATACGAGATCAAAGTCAGGTTGAACAATATATGCCAAAGTGCTATAATCTTTTTCATTTCTATCCATTTAAGTGTGAAAAATATCTTTACCAAACTAAATTGAAATTCAAAATACATAAACTTTGACAATAGTTTCCTACTAATTATGTAAATGAATAAAGAGGATGAAACAGATGAACTTCTTGAACAACATTGAAATTATTATTTCCACAACACCTTACTTTTATAAGGTTTCGAAGGGCAGCTTCTGCTAAATTTGTACGTTATATAGCAAAACGAACTACAATCAAGAGTATAATACACTTACAGATATTATAGAGGATCTAAATAGTGATATTACGTCAAGTTCTCTGGGTCCTGAAGAGCGTATACTCGCCCACCTCCTCTATTTGAACACTGACTCCTCTTATGTTCGTTATTTCAAACCAAATTTTTTTAACGTTCCGCCAAAATTTTTACAAGACTGGTAAAAAAGTCACGAAAGGTTCTACTTTCGTACGAATGATTTATAAAGTCTTTGAACGATATATAAAAAACGTTGCTCATTTAAACAATGTATGTAGTTGTTAGAGGAATGACAGTCAAAATAGCTGAAAACGCCTTGTTACCAAGTTGACACTACATGTATATTATTAATACGCTCAACTATTCTTTCCTGTCCAGGCTAATTTTATTCTCTACCGATAGATATTCGTTTTTATCAATCATTTGTAAATAACCTTAAGTACAATTGACTTTTACCAAACTCGAAAAAAAAAAAATCTAGTTGAAGCGTATGAAATGACGCGTTTGAAATGACGCGTCAACAACCTAACGACCGAACATGTACACGTCAGTCCTGAAACAGACGCCGGAAGGGACTGACGCTCTTTCAAAACCTAAGGAATGTTTTGCTTATTTCGTGCTATATTTGGATATTCGATCATATTCGTCGAGTATTTGATCCCCTTCGTTCATACAAGTAAGTTTTTAGAGAACTAGTTTAATATCTACAAGGAGAGAGAGAGAGTGGGTGGTTACCCGTCGTCAATCCTCAAACCAAATATGGCGGCTTGTGATAGGCTACGGAATGTGGAAGTGTATTTCACTTATTTAAATTTTAGCTGTAATTATGTTTCACAATCTTGTTTTTTTGATACTTTTTTTTTTGTACATACTAAGACGAGCAGAGACTTATCAAAAGGTAGAAATGAATAAGATTTATATATCTATTTATATATCTATTGCCGTGTAAGGTATGCATACCGACGTGGTATAATCAATTGGTGGTATAATATATATATATGCCCTTTGGGCGATGTGCCACAAAGTTATGGAGCCTAATTACATCTAGACTAAATGGGTAGGTCACCTAGATGCCATCGCATCTCAATCTAGAAGTTAGCAACGTGAACTACAGTCGATAAAGAGGAGAGCAGCTAGAGGCTTAGATGCCACCTAGATGCTAGGAGACCTCTCCTTTCTAGGTAATTCAGAAGTGCACAGAGACCTGGATTTGTATAGTCTGGGGTTATGTATATATATTGTACCAGTCATCCCTGATGATAGTCCTGCCGGCCGTGGGATGTCCCCAGTTGGCCAACCCAGCGATGTCCTGAAATGGGGTAGAGGCTTGGTTAGTTGGGCGAGGGTAGAATAGTTTGGCCTCGAAACTAGAAACAGGGTTATGTAGTTTTGTATTTTCCTGCGAGATTAGAGTATCTTAGGGTTTTGATAAGTAAACAATAGCATCCACTCCTTTCACAAAACATTCTTAATAATCCTATTCAAATCTACAGGCGTCTAATGTTGCTCTACTAAAAAAAAAAAAAGAAAAAATTACACAAGTCTAGCATTTCTTAACAGAAAACGGGTAAATAAACACTAATTTCCTGTTTCCTGTCTTAACACTTTTTTTCCTCCTAGTCACTACTGACACGTACATCATAAGGGCTAAACTGACATTGGAACAACGCCTCCAATCTTTCTCCTGAAGATAGTAAGAGTGAAGGAGGGGGGGGGGAAAAAAAGGGGAGGAACGTCTTTTATAGGAATATTGATATATAAAGAGGGACGATGTAGAAAACGGCCTATGTCGTTATCAAAACAAGACGCTAGGTATGCAAATGAATAATTCATTGTACTTATGCTAATAGGATTCGAACTCTGGACCTAAGCTTGACACTTGGAAGTTTTTTTTTTCCTTTTCTTTTTTTGTAACGTGAATGAGAGAATTGGTCTTACGTGTCAAGACTTTGGACGATCAGACGCTGTGAACTTCAGCTGCGCTTTGACCTAGAAGCTTTCTCACGTCGCTGGCGCTGGAGAAACTCTTCACAGACTCTGTACCCAGAGCCGTCACGATCTGAAATATAGAGTCGGTGTTAACAGACTGTTAACGTGGCTCTGTTAGACGAGGTTATATAGTTAGTGTGAACTACACACACACACACAGTGGATCGTTACAAACCATCTAGTTGTGGACATTCGATATACTACGTGTATACAATGCGTGTAAGCTATTATATAAACTACGTATATGAATTGTAATACATGATGTATAAACGTACCTGGCCAGAGAGTTTTCGATATAAAAGCTCTGCATGAATTTGTGATGGCATTTTGTGTGTCATATTCATCAAATCCATTTAGTGTAACTTAACAGAAGCAGGTTTATAGGTTGTTCAAATCCTAGTATAAAGGTGATGGCTGAACATTTTTTTTTCCTTTTTTCTTACCCCTCAACATTTAGGTAATTAAGCAAGTGATTAGAGAAGCGACTGAGTAATTGGAAAAGACTTGGATGTGAAGGAGTTTTTAGGAGTGACCACCCCACCCCACCACCCACCAAGACCTTTTAGGAGTGACCACCCCACCACCCACCTTCTGTTCGTTGTCGTCCAGCAGATCCTGAAGGATCGGGGAGAGAGTGGGGAACTTTGGCTTGGCAGCTCCTGCTGGTCCAGACTTGGGTTTCCTCAGGCCGTGCAGGAGTATGGTAGGATGTGTCGTGGTAGGTTTAGGAGGGGCGCGGTCCTTGGTGAAGGAGGCGTGGGCCGGCCTCTCGCAGTTGTCTGCACTGGGACCAATGCAGGCAGAGTAGGCCATGGCGTGGGCGACGTAATGCTGCTCGTGGGTTCGATGAAACAGGTGAGACATGGGTCCTGGGTCGTAGAGAGAGAAAAAAAAGTTAAATTGGGTTAGTTAACTTCTCCATTAACCTTTATAAGTGTACTGAAGCAATATAGGCCATCTTGGGGAAAAGGTAAAAATGTTTTCTAACGGATGATGACTATTAGGAATGATGACAAACGCACTCGTGAGAGAGAGAGAGAGAGAGAGAGAGAGAGAGAGAGAGAGAGAGAGAGAGAGAGAGAGAAGCAGTGTGTCATCACTTCGATGTGTCACTTCGACGTGGACTTACCCACTGCCCATATGGCGACGTCCTCCCCTCCGTGGGTCTCCGCTATGGGAGGGGTGGGCACGGCGGCCTGGCTCCTGTAGTCCACATGCTTCGTGTTGACAGTTCGGGGGTCGTGACGCACCACCTGCGGGGTAAACAAAGGAGGAACAAAACATCAGTACGAGACCAGGATTCTTAAGCCTCGCCCACTTTTGTGTCCAGAGCCATCGAGATCTGGCTTAAACCAAACTACCTTGATGTACTGCTTAGAGGTGACCAAATTATAGAATTACTAACCCTAAGACGGCTCATTAGGGTTGTTAAGAGAGGGCCCATGTCCTCCTTATATGGGACATTCCCGGTAGGCTCATTAGGCCTGTCCACATTGAAGGCTACATCCCCAGACTGGTGGATACCTTCGAGGTGGCTAGGCCCCCCTCAAAGCTGTGGTGGAGGTGCTTCTCCTCCACCGCAAACCTAAGTCCACCTCTATTTATCTACCAACCAGAGAAAGAATGAACTTCAGTGTGAGCTATTAAACTTGCCACACTAACATCAGCACCACAGAGGCAATAGAGTAAGACTTACAACACATCATCTCTCAAATTACCTTGTCTCCTTCGATGGTGTAGTTATAACCCGGGCCATTGGTGAACATCAGCGTGGTATAAGGCATGCCATCTATCTTGGATATGTCTCCCGTTATACCTGGGGAAAAGGAGAACGACGTCAAACCAAAAAGAAAAAAACCTTCAAGCGAGAGATCCGTTTCAGGAAATGATTTAATGACTTTATAAAAAAAAGAAGAGAGAGGTGGTGAAGAACAGATTCGTACCCAAGTGTGAAAGATGCCTTTACGAGAACAAACTATTTCACTGTGGCTAGAGATAAATAGGTGGGTTATGCTCATAGATTATACGATGAGCCGATAAGGTCGAGAGATAAAGAGAGTTATAGGAGGAGAGTAGGGAGAGATAGAGAAAGAGACAAGGAGAGATAGAGACAAAGAGAAGGAGACATCTAGTATCCTTATGGGCCACGGAGGACAATACACATGGAGACAATAGAATGGTATACACCGACCATGAACTATGCATGTCGTTATGCACACACACACACACACAAAGACCCCCCCCCCTGTGACGACTGCACTAGCAGTCGTGGTACCAGCCCAGCACGACCGCCAGCCAGAGACGACAACAACGAGGGATGGACTCACCCAAGATGTCGTTGCCACGGTCGGGGTAACCGTTAATGGTCATAACGTGGGAGTGATCAGCCGTTACCACGACCATCGTGTCCTCCAGGTCGACCTCCTGTGTGGGACAACGATGAACAACACCTGCTTAACATTGTCTTCCTGCTGCTAACTAGCCTTAGGTTAACATGGTATTTAACATGTGTTTTCCTGCTTCATAAGGGGAAGTTAACATTGTATTTAACATCTGGGGTTGAATCTATTCCTCTACAACTGCTATATAAGGGGAGGGGGAGAGTTAACATTGTATTTAACAGAGTTTGATCATTACCTTTTCGTCCTACCGCTACAAAAATGGTAGATTAACATCTGTTGAATATTTACCTGTATATTTTCCGGTCGGGCAAGAAATTTCAATACCATAATTACATCTATATAGTTCCGGTCTTATTTTTATTGTTCTTGTTTACTTAGGACAAAGTTAAAAAGAAAATCCTTAAATTTCATTTAATTCGATATATACACACCAGCTCCCACCCAAGGAGACACAATGATAGTTCAACAACAATGTAATAACCAGAGTCTATAATTATGATATAATCCCTTAGTCTAAAATGTAATCCCTCCGTTTAAAATGTAATCCCTCCGTTTAAAAGCCAAGACCACGAGTCTATTAGGCTTTTTTGGCTTAAAAAAAAAAAAAACAGGTTCAAGAATATTTTATTTTTTTCTTTATGTTTTTGTTCAAATGCAAGGCAAAGGTGGAGGGTATGTGTAGAGGTAGGTAAAAAGCAAGGCTGAAGTGATAGAGCCTTGGACAGGGTAACAGGACGTTGTAGCAAGGGCCATGGACAGGGTAACAAGGGCCAGGGCAGGGTAATAAGGGCCAGGGCAGGGTAACAAGGGCCAGGACCCTTATCTTACCTTAAGGACGGCAGCAACGGTGTTGTCCAAGACCACCGTCTCTTCCAACGCTCTGCGAGGTAAGTTGTCGTGTAGAGCGTGGTCAATCCTTCCACCTTCAATCTGTTGGCAGACATACATTGACAACACTGACTGAAAGCCCCTGTTGGCAGACGTACACTGACAACACTGACTGAACACCCTGTTGGCAGACGTACACTGACTGAACACCCTGTTGGCAGACGTACACTGACTGAACGCTCCTGTTGGCAGACACACTGACAACAGTGATTGAACACACCTGTTGGCAGATGTACTCTGACTGAACACACCAACCAAACCATCATTGGTTATCCAGTTATATAATTGGATATCAGTTCTACAGACCGGGGACATACAATGTAAGTAGGGTTATTATCATTATTTAAAAACTAGTTTTGGAAATATATATATATATATATATATATATATATATATATATATATATATATATAAGCAGCATTCTCGTTTCACATTTTCTGTTGAGATTTTCGAACCTACACTTCAAACATTTACGATTTTAGATCTTACATTATCTTTCACAAACCATATATATATATATATATATATATATATATATATATATATATATATATATATATATATATATATATATAAGACTATCCTTCAGACTAAGTTAACACTAAGAGCTTGTTTGTTACCCTACAAACGACACAATGGACAAAGTACACCACGCCTTTAACCTGAACAGATAGATTCAAAAGGAAAGACAATCTTTGTTTGTGTTTGTGTGATACAGCAAAATGTTTACTCACCAGGAGAAAGAAGCCATTATCCTTCTCCTGAAGGAACTTCAGTGCCTTCAGGGCCATTTCCTTGAGCGAGGGCGCCCCTGAAGGCCCCACCAGGCGGTCCACCTCGAAGGGCGTGTGGGAGTCTGCGAAGAGACCTGATGGGGGACGAAAAGGACGAGGAAGATCAGGTTGACCCATGTTGTACATTGTACCGTGTCTGCTCTGACCAGACCAACTACAACCAAGCAACACTTTCTCTCTTGATTATTGACATCAAATGATTAACCAGTTATTGCACTGTACAGCCCGCCCTCCCTCCTTCCTCCCCCTAACGTACAGTACCGCCCACGAGACCTCACATACAGTACCGCCCACGAGACCTCACATACAGTACCGTCCACGAGATCTCACGTACCCAGGAGGTAGTCCGTATCCTCGAGGTCAACACTGTGCAGTTCTCCCGTGTTGGTGACGTAACGACCCGTGTGGCCGCTGTTGGTTTTGTCCTCCAACCATTCCTTCGTCAGGTCCCGTCCGTCCGTCCGGATGCATGTGTCGTTGTCGACCGAGCCCAGACCCGCCCCGAAGACCTGTCGTCCGCCTCCCAGGATCACCTGTGGGAGAGACGGTGTCGTTGTGAACACCAACACGACAAACGTGTCGGCAAAATAAAGACGAAGACTGTGGGCTCATTAAGCCAGTTGGGCTAGCGAGGCTACGTGTCATCATCATGTATCATTAAAGTCATTATCTCAACAGGTTGAGGTGTGTTGGGTCATTAACCTTGACCCTTATGTTGGGGTCATGATCCTTGACCCCTATGTTAGGTCATGATCCTCGACCCCTATGTTGGGTCATTAACATTGGCCCTTAAGTTGGGTCACTAACCTCTATGTTGGACCCATTAACCTCCTCCCTCATGCTGGGACCATTAACCTCCTCCCTCATGCTGGGGACCATTAACCTCCTCCCTCATGCTGGGACCATTAACCTCACCTTTATATTCTTTCCTGGGTTTTCAGACACCAGTTGGTCGGCTATGTCCATACATCCGACCCCCTTCTCTCCCAAGTTCCCGTCACACTCCCAGTTCCTGTGGGCGGAGTGGGCGTAGGTTGCCGCGGGCGTGGCGTGGGTCACCCGCGTTGTGGTCACGATACCTGCAAGGTAAGTAACACTGTGTACTCACGATACCTGCTACGTTAGTAACACTGTGTAGTCACGATACCTGTAAGATTAGTAAAGCTGTTTTCACGATACCCGCGACGTCAGTAATGCTGTTTGGTTACAATACCTGCTACGTTAGTAACGCTGTTTGGTCACGATACCTGCTACGTTAGTAACGCTGTTTGGTCACGATACCTGCTACGTTAGTAACGCTGTTTGGTCACGATACCTGCTACGTTAGTAACGCTGTTTGGTCACGATACCTGCTACGTTAGTAACGCTGTTTGGTCACGATACCTGCTCCGTTAGTAACGCTGTTTGGTCACGATACCTGCTACGTTAGTAACGCTGTTTGGTCACGATACCTGCTACGTTAGTAACGCTGTTTGGTCACAATACCTGCTACGTTAGTAACGCTGTTTGGTCACGATGCCTGCTACGTTAGTAACGCTGTTTGGTCACGATACCTGCCATTTTAGTAACATGGCTGGCACCACTACCTGGCAAGGGTGTAAACAAGGACATACCACTTCGTCCAGAAGCAAGAAAAGTGGTTTCAGAATAAATTTCCTGTGGCTTTTTGATAAACCAGAAGTCCTTCGAGAACAGGGTCACGGTCGAGGACGCGACATTTTGCTCAAAAATCTCAAAATGTAAACAAACAAATACACTCAGAGTCAAACACGTCAACAACACACAAAATACACCCAGTAACACAAGTCGGTGGTACGTCTTGTGGGGTAAACTGCTAAAAACCTTCAAATCCCATTCAAATCAAGTTTAATTATAAGATTTAATAGGATCCAGTGCCACTAGAGAGGGCAGTCATGAGCACGAGACCAAGATCCGAGGTTTGTAAAAACATGCCATGATATACTTGCTAACCTGACACTGCTGGTCAAGTGATTTCACCCACACGAAGAATAATGGTTATAGTCCAAAATAATGAGAAATGACCTTTATAGTCACCCATTCACTTAGCATAATATCAGGTCAATAAAGCACCGCACCTAGATTCAACCCTGTTTTATGGAAGGGTCAGTTTGGATCGTGGTACTGACCCGGTTCAACCCCTTGGTAGGGTCGTTAAGAAATCATAGTGTTGACCCGATTTAATCCTGTTTGTGGAAGGGTCAGTTTGTGTCGTGGTATTGACCTGGTTTAAACCCGTGGTAGGGTCATTAAGAATCATAGTATTGACCTAATTCACCTTTGTGTATGGGAAGGTTGTTAAGAATCGGTATTGACCTAATTCAACATCATGTATGATAGGGTCATTAGTCATAGTATTGACCTCATTCAGTCCTAATGGAAGGGTCATTAAGAATCACTGTACTGACAATTCAACGCTCTTAATGGTCGTTGTCATAGTATTGACCTAATTCAACCCCTGAGGGTAAGTATGTTCACCTAATTCAACTTAGTTTAGGGTAGGGTCATTAATAACTCCAGTATTGACCTGACCTGTGTCCATGCCGGCCTCCTGGGCCCATGTGAGGATGGAGGGAGTGTGGTAGATGGAGTTCCTGCTGGCAGCACAGTCCCCAAGCATGACCTCCGGGTCCAACCCGAGGGTGTAGTAGTTAGCCTTGACCCCACAGAGGTAGGCGGTGGCTGTGGCCGCGCTGTCTGGCACCTGCTTGTCCACGTTGTACGTCTGGAAGGCAACGAGTGAGAGAGGGGGGTGGGTGTGGTCACTGCAGTTGTCGTACTGCACAGGAACTGGATGATGCTAAAGTGCAATGATTAAGAGAGGAAGGAACTGCTGGCTCTTTCTTATAGACGTTCCCAGAGGACGAGAACGTCGCTACGTTAACTGTTAAATCTACGTTAAACTGTCGGTCTATAACTGACGTCGATGGCTTCAGTCACGGACGAAAGTTCTCATTCAAGGACGAACCTTGAGCAGGATAAATAGAAGATGATCACAAGGACGAAGAAAAGATAAGGAAAAGCCAATCTTATCGAGGCTGGTAGACCTTAGATAAGAGCTACAGAGATAATGAAGCGAGGTATGAAAAAGGACACCATTGAAGAATGTTTGTGGAAGTTATTGACACAAAGTCTTTTCTTCAAATGGTTCAAGTTGTAGGATTTAGGAAAGATACAAGAACATAAAAGGATTTCCAAAGCTGAGCTGTGTAAGGAAAGAAACAGACATCGCACAGATGGTATTCGTCATGAGAGACTATGTTTTCCCAGGAAATCTCTCGTCTTCACGAGGCGAGGAGGCAAGATGGAGACGGGAATTAAACTTATGACAATACTACTTTGACCGACAGGAAAGACGAAGACGAACAAGGAAAGAAACAAAGTAGGACCCAAGTATGAAGCGAGACTTTGGTACCTTGAGGAGCGCCGCGTTGGGGAACCTCTCCCACGTGAGGTATCCTTCCTCTCCATTCCTTCCTTCCTTCTGGCCTTTGTAGATCCTGGCGGCGGTGTTGGCTGTGATGCCCATGCCATCACCAAGGAACATGATCACATTCTTGGCCACATTCCAGTTTTGGCGGACGTTCAGCGCAGCGGCCAGCTCGTTCTGGGCCAGGTCCCACCAGTGCTGACGAGCTGTCCAGTAGAAAAAGGGGGAAAGGAATCGTCAAAAACACAGTCATTACAGAGGTTTAATGACTCATTCGAGGATGGGTCATTCGTACGGGTGATTTTTGGTAGACAATTTTTTGAGGGTAATTTTGTTATGTATGGTTATCATACACACCAATGGCTTTATTTACGACTTAAACATGAAGATAATTTTGGACTTGTTTTTGGAGAAATCCTAAAATTAAGGGAAAATTGATTATCGATTTGTCACTATTGTCAAGAGTATTAAGAATACCTAAAAAAAATTTAAGGATGCTTTTATTGTTAAGATTCATCATTCTACGTTTTTATAACCACTGACAAAGTGTTGTGGCGTACACATGAAACGCTTAGAAACATCTTCATGTTTCATTGTGGTGGATTTTCGGCCGAGCGCGCATCCCACGGGTTCGAAAGCCTAAAGATGGAAACTTTATTCCCATTTTCAGATGACAAAGACTTCCCATCTTCTATCTTAGAGATTCAGGGTTTACCAATCAATATAACTTTAGGTCGACTTTAACCATACGACATTCGCTTTATGAGACAGACTTCAACTAACTAGATATAAAACTAGAGTCCTTTTATTATTGTAGTCCAAGACAAGTTTAGACTTGAGCAGCTTTACGTAAGAAAAGAAATATTGATCTCATATTCGAATTTGAGATTGTGTTCGTCATGCAAATTAACTGCATCTTCCCAACCAGACTGGATAATTTCATACCAAAAAGACACACACTTTCACAAAACAGTTCGTCACTCGTGTCTTTTCGTCACATCCCCAGGTGACGACCCCCCCTGCTCGTTCAGTGACCTTTTATTATAAGAGGACGACCAGTCGTCCAGCGTCACTGTCCCAGAAGCAAGTCTGCCAGCGAGGCTCAGAGAACGACTAGATGACGTTGATCAGTCGTCCTGTACCATAGTAATGTTGTTGTCGTCCCAGGTAGACGCTGTGGGTTGACGGGCAGTAGAAAACGGACTTGGAAGATCACAGAAATAGAAGTTCTTATCTTTAAATCACAGTCATGTTAGCGGCCCACCGACCTGAGCAGTAGACTCGAGAGAAAAATTTTCACAAACACGTAAATACGAACGAGGACTGGAAGTTGTGTATCTACACCGTCGACGGTACGTGCATTAAACGAGTCACTTTTACACCTTACCAAGGTACACAGAGGTAAACCCCCCAGTGCCTCATCAGCTTATCTTCATCTCTCGACCTTTTCTAATCATTGAATCCTCCCCAGAGTCCATGCGTTCGACCAGGTTACACAATACAGCCTCCCTCACCACGCAAACACATCTTCAACTCACACGCCCCCCCAGTGCGTTGAATAAGAAATTCAGAAGGTTGAAACTTAGCGAAACGTCGCTCGCTGGAGCAGAGGACAAGACCACAATAGGTCGTCACACACATACAGGAAGAACCGCTTGGCTGTCTTACCTTCGAGTTTACGTCCTCCTGCCTGTGTGACGGTGGGGACGAAGATGAGAACCCACCACACCAGCGTCACCACCATCTTCAGGAAGGTCTCCATGTTGTTGCCTGTAACACGAAACGCTCATATTATCTCTCGTGTCTACTGCACGACACCTCCCCCAGGCCACCGAGGGATGATGACAGCAAAGAAGCCACAGTCACTTAACGTATACAAATCATTAAACACGACACAAGGTCAGGTGTAGACTTTCAACACTATGCCACACAAGATCTGGGTGTTCTTCCACGAGGTTGAATATGTTTTTCAAGTCGTATACGCCTATTCTAAAAACAAACTTTTTGTCTAAGGGAGTCAAGAGTTAAGACTGCTATGACATGGATTGTATAGCATGCCAAGTCAGTCTAAAGTTGTGAAACAAAGAGGTAGTTTGATGAACATTTTCTGTATCGAATATGGTTAGCAAATCAATTCCAGTCTCTTCCTTCTTCAGTCTTTTATATTTTTCCCCCACACCAGTGAGAATATTAGTAAAGATTGTATAGTCGATATTACCATTCAATATTCACTCCAGCTCTACAATATTCAAACGTCTCATTTCCATGCAAGAGAGAGAGAGAGAGAGACTCTAATCAACACTTCCCCAACGTCTTCACCATAAAGGATCGCTGCGAACGATCTATGTATACAATGACCTTTAGCTCTCGTGTACTCGAGGAGGAGGAGGAAGAGGCGGAGGGTAGTAATCCACTTCAGATGTTGTCGGCACGAGACCTCCCAGTGGTCTGCGGGGCCAGCGTCCAGCTCGCTAGCTGATATAGTGGCTGGAGGTAAGGACCCTCCCTCCCCAGAATGGCCATGAAGGAAGAAGTACCTGTGGTGGAGGAACACCACCTCCTCCCACTCCCGGCCTCCCCGAAGGCACGTAGGATTTCCGTCCGTTGTCACAGGAACCGAATCCGGAAGTTGCCTTAGGTACGCACACACACCCACACCCACACACCCCTTTATGACGAGTCCGCCACACCCTGGGCAGGATACAGTCCGTTCTGGTACACAGGTGATGCTGTGGACGACCGTGTGTGCGTGTGTGTGTTGCGCGGCGGTGCAAGACGCTGTAGTGACCTTGACTGAATTAGCTCCACAAATGTTTACAGGGACGAGACAAGATTTTCGTAGATTATATCCTCCTCGAAAAAAATCCATTCAGCCACTGTACCATTCCCGATGTTTTTTAAAACTCGCTCATCTGGGCAAGTCGTCGTCCACCACCTCGCGTGCGAGCGGTATTGAAAAACGACCAAATGAAAGTAGTACTCCAATAAACGTCTGGCTTTGTCGCGTTTTCAAGGCTTCCCACCTCACCTCACCTCCTCTCCCTCCCTCCCTCGCTTGTAACATTTCCAGAGAGTCTGGTCAGCATTGTGTTCTGTGAACCCTCCACCTCCTCATCCCCTTCCCCCTACCCCCTCCCCCCGGTAACGGTGGCAGGAGCAGCAATCAAGCTATTCAGATCACGCCACGATCCTTCGTCGCTCTATTTGTAGATCCCCGACCGATTCACTCATCACAGACCTCATGTGTGATCTCCGCAAAATGTCGGTGTGTGTCTCCGTCCAGATGACATTATCGATTTCTTATCCTCTTTTTTTTTTTTTAGAAAAAGGTGATCTCATCATACAGGAAGACTTAGAATTGCTCTGGATCAACAGGCATTAACAGATGCCCGTTTCACAACCAGAGCAGGAGTCTCGTGTCCGCTAGATGCAGTATGCGGACCACACCCCCACACACACACCCTCACACACTAGGGGAACTTCCCCGCACTGTTGCAGGAATAGAAATGCTCATAAACAGGCCAGAAAATGTCTCTGGGGTGACTCGACTTCAGAAATAGAATTCTGGGGCAGTTCATTAGCTTGGGAAATGCATATATTTACATAAACAACAATTTTTCGTAATTGGTTCTTCCGTCTTGCATTAGAACGTGAATAGACGTTTCGTTTGTGGGTGGGTATATGATACCGCGAATGTGGTCCGAAATAAGAGTGTGTTGTTTGAGCTAAGCGTCGCTCTTACAAGTCGCACCGACGCGTTCAAGCATCAGTTAGTCGTGCTCAGGGTCGTAGATCGTCGTGCTCAATGATCGTACCGTCAGTGCGACAGATTCGGTCCGTCGTCGTGTTCAAGGATCACCCAAGTCATACCCAAGGGTCGTAAACTGTCGTGCTCAAGGGGATACGATCGTACAGCCACGCTCAAGGAGATCGTACCGTCGTGCTCAAAGGTCGCACACCGTCGTTCCCAAGGATCGTACCGTCGTGCTCAAGGACTGCACTGTCATGCCCAAGGATCGTAAACTGTGTCGTGCTCAAGGATCGCACCGTCAGTCCTCAAGGATGATCGTCGTACACTGTCGAAGTTCGAAATGATCGCACCGTCATCCTCAAGGATCGTACACTGTGGGACTCAAGGCCCCGGAGGGCGGGGGTTAGCCCCGGCGGAAGGCATTTCATCACAAACGTTATCTCAGAACACATGACTTTTGATGTCGAATGTAAACAAGCGCTCAAGGTAAACAGGTAGTTGAATGCCCTCTCCCTCCCCTCCTCTCACCTCCCCAACACCACCTCGCGACCTCACTCACGCAAGCGCTTGGCCATGACGTTACTTACCGTCCTCTACAAGCACAGAGAGAGAGAGAGAGAGAGAGAGAGAGAGAGAGAGAGAGAGAGAGAGAGAGAGAGAGAGAGAAATATAGACGACGCCCTTGTCCTGGCTACGGGATGAACAGTGACATCTTACGCATCCATTAGACGCACAAAGCGCGAGAATTCTTGAGAAATGAATCAGATCTTGGTACGTTTGAATTATAGGCGACACAAGCGATGATGATTCAGGTGGTGAGATGTACACACAGGTGGTACTCCCATGTACCAAGGTACACAACAGGTGGTTCTCTCGTACAGATGGCTCATAATACGACAGCATCTCCATGATATATATATATATATATATATATATATATATATATATATATATATAGCGAAATACTCAAGTGTAATTAGAGTCTTACACTTAGAAATGAATATTAGTCTACTATTAACGAATTAACATGCTGTAGTAATTCGTAGCCTATATCTAGTAAGAATAATTACCAGTTACCTAGTAGATAGTCTACATGTAGTATTCAGTCTACCTCAGTTGAATTCTAAGTAGTTTAAGTAGATGAATGATAAGTAGATACATAATGAGACACTTTGTATTCAGCGATGCAATCAGGTTTTCATTTGGCAGCGTTACCAATAGTATTATCTTTAGCGAAGTAATCAGCAGTTTACATTTAACAAAATGATTAGGTTTACATCGTGTAAACTGACGCAAGTTTACATTTACTAGATTAAGGTTACCAATTAGTGATTTTTCGCCCCACGGAAATCTGTTTACAGTGCCTTTTGATTTACAAGATTATGAAGGTAATAAAAGTACTCGGTTAATGACCCCAAACTTCGTAAATAACTCTTTAATCAAAAGACACACACGCGTACATACGGTGCGTAAAAACGACAGGAAACTCAAGACTTGTACGCATGGAAAATCGGACAAAATTCCAAATCAGGAGTTACGCAAAGCGTACGCATGCAGTTACGCAACCCGGTTTCTCTTGATCGGATTTTCCGTATCATTAGACACGTGTGTGTGTGTGTGTGTGTGTGTGTGTGTGTATCCCACCGGAAACCTTTCTTTGGGATATCCCTGATTACGTCCCACTGTTCATCCCACACTATCCCAAGCCTCAGCTTAGCCCAGTATAATGAATGAAATGTTAAGGTAATGTTTGAGTACTTTAGTGCTATAAGAACAGCGTTATTAGTGTTAATATCTAGGCATTTATATAGTATTCTCGACCAAAGGTGCTCAGCTAAACCCACGCGAGAGAAAGCTCTATCCCAACCCGCGTTTTCTATAGCTTGAAAAACCCCAACACGTTTACATAAAATGGATCTCCGTTCCACCTAGTTCGTCTGTCGTGGTTTTGACTCCTCCTATCTGTGTTCGTGTGTGTGTGTGTGTGTGTACGATGACGCTTGCACTATCATGTCCACGGACTGTCCGACCCCGCATGACCTTTGGCCGCTGACCTTTTTGACCTCGACCCCCCCCCCCCCTCCCCGCATACCTGGTCAGATTCAGACCGTGCAGATCTAACCAAGGGGTAGAGAGAGAGAGAGAGAGAGAGAGAGAGAGAGAGAGAGAGGATCGCAGACATTACCCGAGTGTCGCATGCCGTTCCCCTCCACTTAATCACAGTGGCTAGACACACACACAGACACACAAGAATGGGTTTGAACAAGGCTAGTGAAAGGAAGATACGCAGCTTTGTATAATGCATCACAGCAACACGAAAGCCTCGTTCTGGCGTGGTAATTGGTGATATGGCAACGAAAAACACAAATACAAGGGGGACTTTTTAGACTATGAATACAGTAGCGTTGCGAGTGACCCAATATTGTAGAGGTGGTCATCATCGTAAACGTAATCATTTCAGCGCATCGCAAGAGCTTAGAAATGTTGACAAAAAACGGGTTTGTTTACAACACCCAGTGGCTCCCGCAAGGTAGCAAGTCATACGCATCTCTTCCTCATATTTTTCTAAATTAATGAGGGGTAACCCAGAAGCGTTTTGTAGTTAAGCTACTGGATGATCGACACACACACACACACACACACGCCTGGCGTAGGGTAAACACACACACACCTGGCGTAGGGTAAACACACACACGCCTGGCGTAGGGTAAACACACACACACCTGGCGTAGGGTAAACATATACACACACACCTGGCGTAGGGTAAACACATACACACACACCTGGCATAGAGTGTGTGTGTGTGTGCCTACCTACATAGACGTACGGACATGTGACCTACAAGGTCAAGATGACGGGGCAACACGAATGTACAACTCTCTCTCTACCTCCTATTCCCACCCATCCCCATTCCCCTACATCCCCATTCCCCCTTCCCTTGATAAAACACAAAACAGTAGTAATCACACAGCCGATCACTCGACAGCTGTGATTCACATCTCCTTGGGGGCCTACTACAGCGATGTGGGTTACCACTCTCCACCACGGGTCACTGATAATGAAAATGCTATGGCGAAATACCCGCATCAAATCACCAGCAAAGCAGTCATTACTGCTGGGAGAAGCCTAGGAGGAGGGGGAACCCAACCCGAGTGAAATTATCTACTTCGGCTGTCGCCGCCGCTGCTGAGGTACAGCGAATAAACTCGAATAGACAAAGAAAGCAGCAGAGAGTGTACGAGGTCAAGGGAACGCTGGCTGTAGACGACCTTGTCTGTGCCACACCCAAACACGAAAGGGTTTAGACCACCACGAGAGAGAGAGAGAGAGAGAGAGAGAGAGAGAGAGAGAGAGAGAGAGAGAGAGAGAGAGAGAGAGAGAGAGGTACCACACGTGTGGCCAGGGTCTGCGTATTGATCAAAAACCCTCGAGATCTCTCTCCTTCCCCAGTGAAAGCAATGTCAGTGGTAACGAAGACATTATCGTCTTTACTGATCAAGGATGTGATGGTTTTGCGGGGCGGGCGGCAGAGCTTTGACGGTTCCACATCAATAGATGATGGAAAAAGAAGGTTGTCAAGTGTTCGAGGACGTATACGAAGTATTAGTTTTTAAACTTCGCTCAGTTCGATGTGCGGATTCCTGCGTGGCGCTCAGACTTAACTAGTTATATAGGGATATAGATGCCTTTTAATTAAACAGCCGTGAACAGGTGTTTGAACAAATGGGACATCGTTTAACCGTCTCGAAATGCAGGAGTACAATATAGCAGCTCCAGACGTGTCCTACACCTAAAAACCACGTAAATACCTGAAGCATCTTTGAAGACCTTGATCATAGATGCTTCTCAACTTCTTACACCATCTATACTTTGAAGTTTAACAGGTGTTTTTGTCAATTTTTTTTTCCGTTCCCTGGAATATTCAAGAGCATTATAGACTATGCAAGAGGGGAAATGTCAAGACGATCAGTGTATGCACCAGCAGTACTCGCATCTCGTGTCATACGAGGTCAAATACCTGTCATAAAGCAACCTTGTCACATGAAGTGCCACACAGATGGTTCAGGAATCGTCTTAGAGGAGTCGACACTGATTAGAGAGAGAGAGAGTCTGGATTAGAGTTACTGGTGTATATATATATATATATATATATATATATATATACACACACACACGACCTTAAAGCTGTGAAATTGTCATTAACAACAAACACTCTCGGGTCGACTTGCAGCATTGCACACGTCATTATAAATGACCAAATGTTTTCATTATAACTAAGGAGATTTGATGGTATCCACAGCTGATCAGAACAAGTTTGAATTCTATCCGTTCTCTCAATCCTCCCACGTCATGTCTGAATAAACAGGTTTTTTTTTTTTTTAGCGTAAAAAAAAAAAGATTCTGAATCCTTTGACGGTTGCCTAGTGTGGAGAACATCTTCAAAGTACGAAAAAAAATTGAAGGTTTTAAAGTTATGAATAGTACTAAATATAGTCTTGTAGTGCGACTTTTGATACGACCTTTGAGTACGACGGTACGACTCTTTGGGTAAGACGTCAGAATCAACGTAACGGTTAAGATCCTTGAATACGTCGGTATGACCCTTGGGTACGACTATATTCCCAATGTGTACGACCCTTTGATTCGACGGTATGATCATTGTGTACGTCGGTACGACCCTTGAGCACGACCCTATCACCGAGTACGACGGCACGACCCTGAAGTATAATAGTACGAACTTAGGGTATAATGACCAGGGCCTTTGACATGACCCATACAGCTCGGGTCAAAGGTCACACCACCACAACCAAGGGCCGTACCGTCGTCCTCAAGGGTCGCACCGTCGTGCTCAAGTAGTCATCGAGCAGACTCCGTTGCCCCTGTGAGCGCCTCGTCTCTCACAAACCTTGACCCGATGCCGGTAGCAAGTCCCTCCACACCCACCACAACAGGTCAAGCCTCCGCGGTTACTTACCCATTTTGACCTTCTCAGCTCCAGATTCGCTCCTCTGACCTTCCCAACCCCAAGCCAACCAACCCACTAGGTCCCTGGTCTGCCATCTACTCCAGCTGACCTTTCCATCTATCGCGAACCATCAGTCAAGAATGACAACCTGTAGCCAATCTCACCCCACCTCCTCAAACCCCACACTTCTGTCACCTCCCCTCTGCCCCGTCGAACGAAACGATACGAAAACATATATATATTTAATCAAGGCAACTGGATACAGGAATAAGCGCCCTGCTGTTGCCAGAAACGTTCAGACAATAGAGTCATTCATTAAGAAAGTAGTTTATCCTCAAGCTGGTTCATTAAGCAGATAATGAGTGAAAAATCTGTTCCTTCGGCGAGTGACGTGATCACAGGCCAATAGATCATCTATTGTTTATGGTGAGCTAATAGTGGTGTTGTACGAGCCTGCCTTCTCCTACTACTATAATGTAGAGGTCCACTTCCTCCCCTTCAACCGTGAAGGTAATCACCACACGAGAGCAGTCGAGTTGATGGAGGAAGATGAAGAGCCCAAAGCTCATCATCCTCCAAATGTCTCGCTTTAATTAATGAACCAACCCGCCCGGGGGACGAAGGACTCAAGTGTTACCAGAAGGTTTTACAACCCTCATCGGCTTGCGACTAACGGGGAAGGCGTTCTAAATGGCTCCACAGAACAGACACATTTGACAGGTAACCTTGGTAACATTGTTTTTATACCAACACCTCAAACTAATGTTCCGGGTTCGATTCTCACAATCAAAGCCCCATTCCTAACTATATACATCCTAGGTCAGCTATGTAGCTACGGTAACAAGTGTCTAAACTATTTCATCTTGATACTCAAATACGCGTTTTTGATCACTAGGATCAATAGATCATCCACCATATTGATCACCAGCCACAGTCTCTTCCAGATGATCAATCGTCGCGTCTCTCTTTTTTCCCCCAGTCTCGCCGTCATCCACCAGGGGAGGCAGGGAGGCATAAAGGTCTCCGCTGAAGGACGGTGTATAAAGTTCACACTCACCCTCCCTCCCTCCCTCAGCTCCTACTGGTGCTGGCCACCTCCTCCTCCTCCTCCCGTGGGAGCGAGAAGCGCTTGCTTGCTTCTGTCTCTCAAGACACTTGATCACTCCTCTCCCCTTACAGGCCCACTGGAGAGAGAGAGAGAGAGAGAATGCCCATCAGGAACGAAATGTCCTCACGCGGATGTATTTTCCCCCACGTTAAAAAGCTTCTCTCTCTCGTTCGTCACTCACCATTGGTCAGTGTGTGAGGTTCAGAAGGGAGCGACTAGGAGAGAATGAAAAAAAAAGGTCGAGTTATACAGCATTGTAGCCCGTTGGAACTGCCACTTTCCGTAGCGCAGGAGGTGGATCAGTCGACAGGTAACTTTATTGGAAGGTCGATCTCAACGCTTGCTTGAGTACACTCACTGACACGTCCATTATGCTCCCAAGACTTATATACAAGTTGAGTATTATCCCAACCTGTACAGTCATAATGCTTATTATCCCAACCTGTACAGTCATAAGGCTTATTATCCCAACCTGTCCAGTCATAAGGCTCGAGCAGTAAAGGCCAGAACCTCCCGACGCAAGAAAACGTTCAACACAGACACTGTTCACTGACCCAAGAAAACGTTCAACACAGTGTTCACTGACCCAAGAAAACGTTCAACACAGACACTGTTCACTGACCCAAGAAAACGTTCAACACAGACACGTTCACTGATGCGAGTTCAAAATATGTTCACTTGTTTACACACTGGTGTCATTGTTCAAGTCATTTGCACTCGTAAATAACTCGTGAGCGAGGGGGAATTCTTGGATGTTTTACATCACGTAAATGTAAAACAATATGCAGTATATGCTCACACACAATGTTGACCTTTGAAATCTCAGTCTTGACCACGAATGTTTTCTGTCGAAATGACCCAGCATTTTCCGTTGCGACAACCAACGTACCCCCAGCGTTGTCCTTTTGCGACCACTGACGTATATCCAACGTTGTCCTCTCGCGACAACCGACGTACCTCCATTGTTCTTCTGTTACGACCACCGACGTACCCCCAACGTTGTCCTCTGTTGCGACACCCGACGTACCTCCAACCGTTGTTCTCTGTTGCGATCACAGACGTAACTCCAACCGTTGTCCTCTGTTGCGATCACAGACGTACCCCCAACCGTTGTCCTCTTGCGACACCCGACGTACCTCCTACCGTTGTCCTCTGTTGCGACCCCCGACGTAGTCTCTTGCTACGTGGCTGTAGGATGGACTCCCACGGGAGTCATGTAGGAACCCTTGCAACACGACACGGGCCAGTCTACCTAATGTGGTGACGTAGTCTACCTACCTCACCTGACGTCCCAGACGGCGTCAAGGCGTTCCACAGGGGCGACGTAAACCCGACCCCTTCAAAAATTTTTTCTCTTCCTAATAATCCAGTTTCCAGTGATGGAACGTCAGGTAATGATGACTAACCCCCACTCGCTCCCTCCTTCCTCTTCCCTCCTCTACATGAAGTTGTTCTAACAGCCGACCACCTAATGAGCAAATGTAGACTTTTTTTTTTGGGGGGGGGGGGGCGCCCCGCCCTTGCGACATGACTACCCCAGCGACTTAAAGGAGCGCGTAGGGTGTGCGTGGCTTTGTTCCGCAAAGGAGCAATGGCCAAGTCACCACGCCCCCCCCCCCCCTCCCTCCCCCCCTCCCCCAGGAAGGATTTTTCTTTTTTTTTTATCGAAGAACCTGTTCCTCCCCCAGCATTGCCCCCCATCCCGCAAGACTTGTCCCGCAGCCCTTCCCTCCCTCCCTCCCTCCCACCTGTTCCACCCCCCTCTCAGGTTATGCAGAGTCATCATCATCTCACTGACCCAGTTCCTCCCACCAGCTGTTAACACCACCGCCTCAACTGGTCTCCTTTCCTCCCTTCCTACCCCTTCACTCACCCATACATTCCCCCTCCCCCATCACTTGTACCATCGCCCTTGGCAACATGACATGAAGTTCAGGGTTCGTTACCCCTCTTAGCACAGTGGTTTTATATATATATATATATATATATATATATATATATATATATATATATATATATATATATATATATATATATATATATGAATGAGAGTGAGGAAAGATTGACAAAGAGGATAAATGTGTTAGAGGTGGAGGGAACGAGAAGTGGGAGACCAAATAGGAGGTGGAAGGATGGAGTGAAAAAGATTTGAGCGATCGGGTCCTGAACATACAGGAGGGTGAAAGGCGTGCAAGAAATAGGGTGAATTGGAACGGTGTGGTATACCGGGGTCGACGTGCTGTCAGTGGATTGAACTAGGTAATGTGAAGCGTCTGGGGTAAACCATGGAAAGTTTTGGGCCTGGATGTGGAAAGGGAGCTGTGGTTTCGGTGCATTATTACATGACAGCTAGAGACAGTGTGTGAACGAATGTGGCCTCTGTTGTCTTTTCTTAGCGCTACCTCGCGTGAGAGTCTCTGTTTTCAGTTACGTTGAACACCTGTTTTTTTTTTTTCAATATCATGTAATTGATTAAATGATAATGACGGTCTGATAATTACCCTGGAAGCTAACAACCCCATCGTACCCACAAAAACAACACTAGTTCAACCGAGGTCTGTTTCCATGACCTTAGCCTCCGTCAGCCGAGGTCAGTTTGCATGACCTTAGCCTCCGTTCAGTGTACGGGGTTGGCACTACAGGTCTGTGTCAGTGGGAATCAAAATCATGAGATGAATGGAATGATAAAATGATTCAGCGTTAACCTCGAACGCGCCAACCAATAAGCGTTTACCGGACTCCGCCTGCAAAGCGAATGCAAAAAAATGCTTTCTCTCGTGCAATGGAAAACCGTATCACGGCTCAACGGTACTTAGGAATATAATGGAAATTTCAGGTTAATTCAGAATTCGGAGCAAAAAAATATTTACGGAAAATATTAATGAAACATTCGTTTGAAAGACACCAGCAGGTGTTCAGTCAGGAAATATACAAGTAAAAAAAAAAGAAAAAAGAAAGAAAAGAAAAACCTGTAAAGGACACTTGGGATAAGGTCTGAATTCACAGATATTTCTGGACGTAACGGGAAATTATATATATTTGTTCCATTCACAGGTGCTGGGGAAGCGAGGAGGTCGGAACGCTGGCAAGAATAAGCGGATGGAACATGTATAGATTATTAATAATCTTGCCCCCCCCCCCCTGACAACCCTCGTGTTATCTTCTTACCCCCCCTGACAACCCTCGTGTTATCATCTTACCCCCCCTGACAACCCTCGTGTTATCATCTTACCCCCCCTTGACACCCCTCGTCTTATCTTAACCCCCCCTGACAACCCTTGTGTTATCATCTTACCCCTCCTTGACACTCCTCGTCTTATCTTAACCCCCCTGACAACCCTTGTGTTATCATCTTACCCCCCCTTGACACCCCTCGTCTTATCTTAACCCCCCTGACAACCCTCGTGTTATCATCTTACCCCCCCTTGACACCCCTCGTCTTATCTTAACCCCCCCTGACAACCCTTGTGTTATCATCTTACCCCCCCTTGACACTCCTCGTCTTATCTTAACCCCCCCTGACAACCCTTGTGTTATCATCTTACCCCCCCTTGACACTCCTCGTCTTATCTTAACCCCCCTGACAACCCTCGTCTTATTATCTTGCCCCCCCCCCCCCCCCCCCCTGCTCTTCCGCGCACAGAGGCAGGGTAAGGTTGGTGGCGTGGTTGGCGGCGCTGACCACTAACCTATACACAACCTTGGCAACCCTGGTATACATAGGTCAGGTACCTCCTATTCCCTTCCCACCCTCCCTCCTCCCCCCCCCCCCACACCTACACCACCCTAATATATTTTATTTTTTTTAGTCGCAATTGTTGCTTGGTAAGAAGAACAGAGAAATAACCAAATCTTATTTTTCTTTTCTTCAATATTTTAGTTTTCTCTTAAGGCTCACGAACGAAATATTAGCTGTGTATTGATATATATATATATATATATATATATATATATATATATATATATATATATATATATATTCCCTCAAAGGCCCAGTCCTGTGTTCTTAACGCTACCTCGCTAATGCGGGAAATGGCGAATAGTTTGAAAGAAAAGAAATATATATATATATATATATATATATATATATATATATATATGTATATATATATATATATATATATATATATATATACATATATGCCAAAGATGAACAGCCAGGTCAGTCATGTACCCACTGCCGTCATCATATCCGGATCTCGAACCCGGACTAACGTGATTCATACGTAGTGGCGATAACCTCAACGCCAGGGCAGGTTCGCCAACAAATCCAAACCGGACGTTCGGGAGCGGCGTGCCGCGTAACCGGATTTTATCTCCCTTTAACCGAACAGTGCCATGGAATGCAGTGCGTATAAAATAGCCAATCATACTCTCTCTCTCTCTCTCTCTCTCTCTCTCTCTCTCTCTCTCTCTCTCTCACACACACACACACACACACACACACACACACACACACAACAGCAGCTACGGTAGTTCGCCAATTAGTGGCCATTACGTCAGCACCTTTTCACTTATCGTCCTATTTATCACACACACACACACACACAGGAGCCAGAACCACCCCCACCCCCCAGTTATGCATACATTAACTTTCCCGAAGTGAAACAATGTGTATTCAAACTGAATGAAAAAGTAATGTGATTAAATCAAACGTACATTGTATCGTATGGATAAGACAGATGATCGCTCGAAATTGAAATGAGTAATACGAAAATACTCAGATTGTACAGTCGTGTTCCAGCGATTAATATTAATCTTACTCGATATTAACGAGAACGTAATAGAACAGATAAGAACGCGATATTAATAAACAAGGCCACAAGCAAGGAATGGAGAAAAAAAAAAGGCCAAAACAATTAAAGAACGCTATTGTTTACGAATACTCATTACAGAGACACTTGAGCTACTTTAATACGTAAGGACACTTAGATTAATGCGCTTGATATCGCTTATCTCTAAGGATAACGTAGTAGTAGTAGTTCCTTCCAGAGGCGCCAGTTAATTCCTCTTATCAGTTCCTTGGCACGTAATGCAAGCGTAGGGGAAGCGGAGTGATACCGACCGATCCGCCCTCCTCCTCCCGCCCGCCCGCCCGCCCGGACGCCTGACACATCGAGACAAGGCCGCCGCCGCCTCCTCCGCCGCTCCCCCTCCTCCTCCTCCTCCACCTCCAGAAAAACTAGTCCGCCGAACCGCTCTCGCTACCCCCCACACCGCTATCGCGGGAGGAGAGTCATGCGGGAGGAGTGTCATGCGGGAGGAGAGTCATGCGGGAGGAGTGTCATGCGGGAGGAGTGTCATGCGGGAGGAGTGTCATGCATTGCTAAAGTTCAACCTTTCCTCTCCCTTCGTGGACAATCCGCGCGCCTGACTCTTTCTCCACCGTAGTCTGGTGTTAGAATATCGTTAACGCTTCCTCTTAACGTAAAGCTACGGAGAAATTGGCAAACCTTATTCGAAAGAGAAAAATATCTGATGTGATAATTTTTACGTAGTTATTACAATATTTGTGAGAAGAATCTCGAATATTCTTAAATCTCATAACTCCAAAACACTAGTAAAGAGATAAATATCTACAAATTGTCATATATATATATATATATATATATATATATATATATATATATATATATATATATATATATATGAAATCGCCTATAAACAGCTAAACCTCAAACCTCTTTTTTTATCCCTCAAATTTTAAAACCTCTGAGACTGACCAATACACACACACACACACGCCACGCCCACGAATGACCCAACGCCATGGTTAGGTCACCCAGCAGCAGGTTCCTGACCTTCGAAAATCGAAACGAAAATTGCCGAAGTGTTCGCCGCCATTTGGTGTGTGTGTGTGTGTGTGTGTGTGTGTGTGTGTGTCACGCGTGCCACCTTCAAGAAATCTCTTTGTTCCGTCGTGTTCCAAGTTTTTTTTTTTTTTATTTCCTCATAGATTGAAAAGATTCAGCTTACCCCTCCTCCTCCTCCCCTCTCAACACCACAGGACAAAAACTGGTTCAAAGTTCCATTCTTCTTGGACCTTCGTTCTAAACTTTTTTTTCTTCATCATAAGGTTCAGTGTTAATTACCGAGAGGGCGCAGGTCAAAGGTCACTTGTCCGTACTGTAGACAGGTCATACATCGTTCAAGGGTCTATGTTATTAAGGTAGGCGGATGGGCCATTCGTTAAGGCAAGCCAGAGTCCTGTTAAGGTAGGTGGATGGGCCACTCGCCCACATTAAGGCAAGCCAGAGTCCACATGAAGGAAAGTCAAAAGTCCACTAGCCCACATTAAGGTAGGTCAAAGTTCATCAGTCCACAACATTTGACCCCGGCGTTCCCTCCCCTCCGCCACCATCACCTCGTACACACCCACAATAAATTTTTTTTTCTTTTCCTTTCGTCCATTTTCATATTGCAAAAACTGCCCACGACATTGCCAGGGTAGTATGACCGGCGCTGTACAACCACAACCAGCACAACCACAACCTTGTGGCTCTGGCCACAACCACAAGTATTTTACAACGACAACCCGCCCGGGTTATATAAAATTTTGGGGGCCTTGCACAACTCGAGACGCCGGGCACTAACCATACATCACTCACGTCCACCGTATAGCCATGACGAGCGAACTGCTTGTTGGACCAATTACGTAAGCAAGGAGTGGGTTGGTGACCCTGGCAAATATCACACTGGATTGCCTCAATTATCAATATTTAAATCAATATTTAAAAAAGGAAAGATGTTTTTCACGTAGCTCTGCGCAATTCACAAGACACTGGTAACATTGAAGCGAAATCGACATTGTGAACCTTTGGGGCATGAACAGAAGACCCCCCTACCGAACCTTACCACCATCGAACTGATTAAAGACATCTAACGACCAATTAGCTTGTTCCTTCCCACGACGCGTAAGCGCAACGCATCACAAATCGTCAACGACCCTCATTAACAAGGTAAAGCAGCTGTGAACTCAAAAATCTACCCCACATATAACCACAACCTTATTTTTTTTTTCGTAGAAAATGGACTGTACCTAAAACATCACATATTGTGAGGGGATAGATTAAGGTAACGCACTGTCTACTTACTGCTTCTATAACCGTAAAAGATGAGGTGCGTGGATCCGGGAAGAGGGTATATATATATATAGATATAGGGGTGCGTTGGGGGGGGGAAGGAAGAGCGAGCGGGCGCGCGTGCGTGTAAGCGCTTCGGAAACAGTGCCCAGACTGACCCTTCCACACGTCTCCGGGTTCCCAACTTCCCAACCTCTATGGTGTGTTCTGGTCACCTGGTGGCTGGTGCAAGCCCAAGGCTGAACGCGACCCACACACACACACACACACACACACACACACCTTCCCTCCCTCCTGCCCCACCTCCTCCTCCTCCTCCTCGCCCCCAAGCAAGTACACTTTCGCCCACCACCACCCACCAACCCACCCCTCCCATCCTGTTTTCTTTCACCTATATCTTCCCGTCGTTTTCTTTTTACGGTGTACCATCCGAACGGGAACGGATGGGGGAAGAGGGGTAATAAGAGACAGACGGAATGTATGGTAAAAAAAAGAAAGACATTAAAAGTAAGAGTCTGAAATAGTTCGTTCAACCTGAACGCCTTTAGACTAAACCAAACTCCGTCTTAACACTACGAGAATTATAGGCAAATTCTATAAATCCCACTAAACCAAACTCCGTCTTAACACTACGAGAATTATAGGCAAATTCTATAAATCCCACTAAACCAAACTCCGTCTTAACACTACGAGAATTATAGGCAAATTCTATAAATCCCACTAAACCAAACTCCGTCTTAACACTACGAGAATTATAGGCAAATTCTATAAATCCCAGTTCCCCTTATTGTCAGTCACATCCATATAGAATTTAGCCAACACACACACACACACACACACACACACACAATCGAAAGAAGCACACCCCACCCCCATGTCCGCGTTGACAGTACTTCCGTGGACGGTAATTACGTTGTCATAGGGAAGAGAGAAGAGGCGAGAGAAAGTTGTGTGCAACAGACTCCAGCTGCCTCACTGTGACTCACAACCAACCCTCAGGCTAATACGACAAAGGGGGTTTGTGCCAGTACCCACACGAGAGAAGTTCATTCCTATGTCCCAAGTAATTGGTTTTCCCTCACCACATACGACCAACTGGTGAAATGACCCTTAATAACTACCATTACCTCTAATTGTCCTTTCAGAGGTGGACAGACAGACACAAGATCGACAGTTCTATTGAGGTACTGAAGGGAAGTTGAAGATTTAAGAAGAGAGTTTGTGCCTCTTTTGTTTATCATTACTGTCACATTTGTCCTGAGGGAAGAGGAGTGACAGACGCGACAAGGGATCGAGTTCCATAATGATATATGATATACATCCATCAAGGTTGTGAGCCAATTGTGAGGCTTGTGAGACCCAAGATCAACCGAGGTCGTTCAAGATTGAGAGTTGTGAGTGGCTATATAACATACGTTATATGAGCAGATGTTGATCTTCATATCAACATTAACTCCATATATATATATATATATATATATATATATATATATATATATATATATATATATATGATTGAGGAATCCAGTTCCTCTAAATCGAAATATTTATAAAGGAAATAAAGAATTATATAAATCATCCCTTGGAGAGATGGGAGAAGAAATATACTCCCCACTGATCTCCCACGTACCTTACGTGGTGACTTAAGGTGGACGAGAGTGGAGAGGCTGGAAGGATCCCTCTCTCTCTCTCTCCTCTTGCCCTATCTCCCCAGAATCCTATACAATTCCTCTCTCCCAAAGGACGAAGAAAGAGGAGCCAGGTGAGATCTTTTGCTTTCATGGTTCCACCCCCGTCTGTTCCTGGCGCTACCTCGCCAAGGATTGAAAGGTGAGTCAGTACTTAAAGAAAAAGAAGGAAAAAGAGATTAATCTCTCAGAACGGGAGGTTTTGTGGGGTGGGGCATAGGGGGAAGGGGCTGGGGGCTGTATTGGGGATTCCCAGAATACATATAAGGCTATCTGAGGCTTTCGATTGTCAGACAGAGGTGGCAAAGGTGACTCTCTCTCTCTCTCTCTCTCTCTCTCTCTCTCTCTCTCTCTCTCTCTCTCTCTCTCTCTCTCTCTCTCTCTCTCTCTGACAAGGATGAGAAGGGGTGAGGAGGAGGAAAGGGGGGGACGACGAATACAAGACGTGATGCGAGAGGCCAAGTACGCTGGTTGAGGGAGGAACTGGTATATGATGTGACCAGAGGCGATCAAGGGCTGGTGATGTGGCCGCCACATTAACATATTGAGGGAACGTAATCACAAGAACGTAGTAGTAACTACATCCACTAGAGAATATTGGGTCAAGATAATTATGTATCTTGTGGTTGTATCTGGTCTCTTTCTTCACCCAGAAAGGCGCTGCTACTCCATGTTTTGTGGAAACGTGTATGATTGCTTCATGAGAGACTCGTGGATCTTTTCCTCTATAATGAAGGAAGCGTTGCTCTCTGACCCCGGGCAAGGCTTCACAAAGTTATAAACAGTTCGGAACTCAACTTTATCGCTTGATCTGAAGAAGGTTTAACTTCTAGTTCTATGGTTTAGCTGTTTAGTGCTGTACATTCGGTACTAAATGTCCTACGTCACATATGGTCAAAGCAGTATCGAACCCTCTGTCTCGACTGGTAGATACAGTGGCCTCGGTACAGCTTCGACCACTGGTGTGCCGGAACTTCAGACTCCAGGCCATCCCAGGACATAAGTCCACGACTGTACTATCTGAGGGACATTTCGACCGTAAGATTATGCTCAAGAACTTCGAAGCAGTGAAGAGTGGCTCGAAACTAGAATGAGTTTGACTCAACAGAAGTAGCAAGCCATATCTGCAGGTAAGGTGATCCGGAACAGATTTGAAACTGGTTCGAAATGTTCGACACACACAGCCTTGATCTCCCTCGGGAACTCCATCAACAAACTTTATTATTTCTTCTTCATCATTGATGACGAATGTCATTCATTCATGTGTTCAATGATGACGACTGTCATTCATTCGTGTGTGATTATGACAGGTCCTTCCCAAGTGTGAGAGGAGGAAGGGATGAACTCGGATGAGACCTAATGACACGCCTCCTTATAGAGCGGTCATGACTGACCAATCGAGTCATTAACATTATGGCCACCAACGACTGGGACAGAGAGTCCCAGGTGATTAAATCAAGTACTTCCTTCATCCCAACGTCTGGGGATGACCATCAAATTACTTATTCATCAGGTGATCCACGTAGCTCATGGTGACTGTCCTGCGGCAGTGACCTGACCTGACCTGACTCACTTAGGTCACAGTGACTGTCCTGAGGCAGTGACCTGACTTGACCCACATAGGTCACGATGACTGAACAGCGGCAGTGACCCGAGTCACTGTCTATGACTGACTCCGTTTCTGTTGGTCTGTTATTGGAAGATGACGTCACGCATCCACAACAAGAAAAACTGGTCGAGCATCGAAGGGACGACAGAAAACGTGTGACCACAAAAACGTTTATATTTTTCTTGGGGGGGGGGAGAGAAAACGTTTGCCTTTACTGCATGACTGTCCTGCAGTGGCTGTCGAGGGAGCGTCCCTGGGACTCAGAAGAGAGTGACGTGAGGATGTGTCACTTGGGAGATGCGAGGTCACGTCTATGGCTAATGGGGGATCGGGTCTAGACATGACACTGTGTCACATCCCGTTTTCTCCCGTCCTAGACGAGCGGTACCTGCTCTGCCCAACACTGCTGGACACCTGCTAACCTAGCAAGACCTTCAGCTGCTAATTTTATAGACACGTTGATTCAAAAGCATTTACAGTGACTAGGTGCTCAAGAGCCTCCATGCGCACGTATGATTAGGTATCAAAAGTCGTCAGTAATGCGCATGATTAGGATACACGACCCGTCAGTAATGCGCATGATTAGGTTACACGACCCGTCAGTAAAGCGCATGATTAGGTTACAAAAAAAACTGCCATTTCACTTGCATGGTACATCAGATGTCTACTCTTACATGAGAGCTCAAGGCAACAGAACCACTGAGAAGTTTCGCTTCTCATTTCCAAGAACCGAATTTCACCAGCGAATGGGCTTCCTTCCCCCTCCCTACACGTTCCATACACGCAGTAAACATCAATCCGTCGACGAATGAAGATATGTCGTCATCAGGACGAATCTATCTATTTATCTATCGTACCGTCGTCATCAGACCACTGGCGCGCCTCCTCGAGGCTTGGTGTGAGTAACGGGAGGAGACATCAGCAACTCACACGTCAGTGTGGTGTGGTGGGGATAGAAAGGTAGACAGATGATCCAACGAGAGAGAGAGAGAGAGAGAGAGAGAGAGAGAGAGAGAGAGAGAGAGAGAGAGAGAGAGAGAGCGAGCTACGAAATGTTAACTGTGTCTTGGGAGACGCAAGGTATGACAGTCATGCATTACGACACACTTCATCATCATCAGTTTCAGTTAATTGTGTTCCGAACGTGCCAGGTTCAAACCTTGTTTATCAGCGACTCCTCCAACCACACTGGCTCAAACCTCAACTCTCCCCCAAGATACACTTCCCTCCCTCCCTCTCTCCCTCCCTTCCCTCCACCTCACTCCACCCACAACAACAACAACAACAACAAGAACGATAGCTCGGGTCTTATACGACCAAGGACACCTGCTAAAAGCTTGTCTGGTCACTTTCACTGCCATACAACTCGACACTGAACATCTCAGGGTGGGAACCACCTCCGCTGGCTATTGTGGTAGAGCGGTGACAAGATGAAGGCTTGGCGTTCTCCAAGGCTGAAGTCTTCCCCTAATTTTGATAAGTGAGGGTTCATAAGACTTCTCCATGCTTACTGTCTACTAATTTTACTAATTGTAAAAGTAATTATGATGGTTTCCCAAGGTTACAGTCACTTCAGTCTAGTTTCTGAAGAATAGAGGATTATATATGACATATTTTTTCTCCTAGTTTTCGGTGTTGACGACAAAAGGTATATATAAATATTCCTGCATCCTTCATGGGGTGCTGTAGATAAGGATATACCCATTGCACTATCCCCACTTTGGGATCACCCGTACGGTCGTTCACCACCTTGGAATCCACTTGCCCACCCACCTCTCTGGGATCGAACCCCATACAAACCCAGTATGTGCCCACAAATATCATGCGCTAGACTTCACGAAACATGTTTCGTAAATGGCAGAGTTAAAGAAGCAGGTTTCGTGTGTCGGTCGAAACATGCTTCGTGAATATTGAACCGCACGATGACTATTTCTTCTTAAGACATCAAACCTAACGAAACATGTTTCGTCTTGAGAAGTCTAACGAAACATGTTTCTTGTACCGTAACGTACGTATTCGTGTCCCGGATGCTCAACTGGTCCCATCCACGAGAAGACAACTGGATCTAGAACGTTAGTTTGCGAAAACCGAAGTCACATCTCCACGAACCAGTTCATTCCCCCAGCTCCCTCAGCCTTACCTGTCATGACCCCAGTACTCGTATCTCCCCTAAGGGAACGACAAATACCACAGGAGGTTGCCTTACACGACCACCTCTACCCTTTCCAACTCCAGAACCACGCCCAGCCTCTTCACTTCGACCCGACGAAACTCCTTCTGTTTTTTGTTTTTTTTTTTTCTGTCTGTCTGTCTCTCTCTCTCTGCCCTTTCTCCGTCTGACTAACCAGGATTGAATTGATTTAGTAATTAGCCCCTGCCCGAGGGAGCCTAATTGAGTCCCCCCACTTCGACAAGAGCATCTGAGTGTTGTTATCATTTGTCTTAATTTATATCTATTTCTAACTTGTTGACACCGTCACTTATCTTGATTATATCTATTTCTAACTTGGTGACGCCGTTAAGGTGTAAACTTCATCTGTTTCTAACTTAGTGACGTCAACGGCTAGTCTTAAACTTCTTCTTCTTCTTCTTCTTCTCCATCATAGAGAATATGGGAAGACCGGAGTGCCACGGGTAAAGGTCATCCATATCCAGCGCATGTCAACTGTGGGAAGACCTGGCTAGAGATGGGTCACAGGCTCTGACCCAGCCACCCACCTACCTCTGGGGTGATTAGGTAGTCTGGATCACTTGCGTTGAGAACCGAAGTGCGTTGAGGTCGCCAGACATTGAGGGAGTTCGTTACGGGTGATGGTAATAGATGAAGCCCTGCCTCAAATTTGTCCACAATCATGATCTAGCTGCCATGTATGATGCAGCGAGAACCGTCACTTCCCCATACAGAACCAGGCCCCACTGACCCTCCTCTCCGTGGTTTCCAGTGACCACTTGATATAACCTGGTTCAGCACGTAGGCATCACGTCACTCCCCGTATACCACGACGGTTCTTTCACGAGCACGCCCCCTTACGATCCCGCACGTCCAGTCTCGCATATGATATCTGGAAACCATTTGTCAGTACTAGGAAAAGAAGGTCGTAAGTCTAGGGAGTCCCACCCAGATGGAGTACCCGGTAACACTGTTGAAGGACATCTGGAGAGAAGGTCAGGGAAAGTGTAGCGCCAGCGGAGGTAGGGAGGGAGCGAGGAAAGGGGGTTCCCCACACAAGCATTTCCTAACCGGATATCCCCAAGAGAACGAAACAGAAAACGGGGAAATGCAAGACAGTATTGGTCGCCAAATTCGTTGAAGTATTATTGATTTTGATGTGAGTTCAGTAGACAAATACTCTCATGAATCTGTTTTGATTTGTTTTGGTGTATTATTGTTATTATTATTATTATTATTATTATTATTATTATTATTATTATTATTATTATCATTATTATTATTATTATTATTATTGTTATTATTATTATTATTATTATTATTATTATTATTATTATTATTATTATTATCATCATTATAATTATCATTATCTTATTATTATTATTATTATTATTATTATTATTATTATTATTATTATTATTATTATCATCATCATTATTATTATCATTATCTTATTATTATTATTATTATTATTATTATTATTATTTTTATTAGTGGTGTAGAGCTAATGATCAGCTGAAACGTAATTAATCATAACCTACAATCATTATCATTACTAATAACCTGAAATGTGGTCAAGTTATCCAACCAATTTATCTTATCTGGACAGATGATAATATCACAAACATTCTTCCCACTTTCACACAATCAGAACAAAATTCCATCGACTGGTCTCAAAGCCCTTGAAATCTAAGTGACTGTGAGCTGCGTAGTAGGAACCACATTTCTTCCACATTTAGTCGAGTATGTAACGATTTATAGGAAATTTATTCAAGTCTGTTTCCTGAACTCAGTAGTTTGAAAAGAGGAGAAAATAAGATGCCACATTCAAAGCGATCGAAACTCTTCCAAGTCTTTTAAACCTCTAACGTTAGATTTTCTTTTTCATTACCGTCTTATAATTGTAGTCGTCATTTATCTTGAGTTTACCATCATGGTTGATATTTAAGAGTTTTAAATGAACGTCTGTATAGATTCTGAGTCACCATTTATATAATGTTATTTACCTTTGTATGCCACTATGTTGTGTTATGTTATGTTATGTTATGTTATCTGCCTTTGTATGGAATGTGATCTTGTATGTGAAGCAGGCAAGCACGAGTTCCCCAAAGGGAGATATGTAGGTTGGCAACCACAAGTACAACAAGCAGGGATAGTAAGGTTACCCTTCCCTTCCCCCCCTCCCCTCCCTTCCCCCCCCGAGCAAGATTAAGGTCAGCAACATTAAGAGCTCCCCCCCCCCCCAAGGGGAGGGAAGGTGGACAAGACGGGAAAGGTCTGATACGTGGAAGGAAAGACTCAAAGGCAGTCGTGGGATCAACACGGTCAACGACTAGGATGATTTAGAGAGGAATTTGACCCCATTGAACACGACGGTACGACGACCGACTCCCCCCCCCCCGAGCACGATGTTGCGACACGAGGTGAACCAGCACTACGACCCTTTAGCAGGGTGGTATGACCCTTGAGCACGTCAGTACGACCCTTGAGCACGACGGTACGACCCTTGAGCATGACGGTATGACCCTTGAGCACGACGGTACGACCCTTGACCACGACGATACAACCCTTGAGCATGACGGTGTGACCCTTGAGCACGTCAGTACGACCCTTGAGCACGTCAATACGACCCTTGAGCAACGACCATTGAGCATGTCAGTACGAAACAAACCAAAGTACGACCTTTAACCCACCCCTCCCCCCCTCATCACCACGAACCCTTAAACACACCGTTACACTAAAGATTCGTATACCTTTGCGCTCTAAAAAAAAAAAAAAAAAAAAAAAAAAAAAAAAAAAACGTGCCCAATTCTTCCTGTAAAAAGAAAATACAAAAAATAAATCTCAATGTCAGTCATAACAAAGATCACAGGGAAGTGTGGAGCGCAATTTTTGTGGGTTGTTGGTAGGCATGTTCGTGTCTGCGTTGCCTTAGGCCTTCCTATACTATACTAACACCACACACACAGCCGCCACCAACACACCACACCATCATTGCGCAATACCTGCAAAAAGTTGCTCACCCGCTCCAGCTACCGGCCTACGCAGCGCAACTCATTCTTTTCCTGCTGTTGAAGATCTGCTTTGAGGTGGTGGTGTTTTTTTTCTCTTCCTTGAGTTTGCTGGGTAGAAACACCATCATAAAAAAAGTTTATATTCCCTCTAACTTGTTTGCAGATGTAGTAAACAGTTTACATTCCCCTCTGTTTAAGTTGTTTGCAGATGCAGTGAGCGATAAGCACACTAGAGACATGATTGGCTGAGAGCAGTAGAATGTACTTGAATTATCCCTCAATTTGCTCTTTACTTTTCTAATTTCTCATGGTCATCTTACTCTCATAAACCTCCAGTAAACATACCCCTTCTCTCAATATCCCTTCAGGTGTTGAGCAGATTGTAAGAGCACACTGAATGTGTGGCATAAGTCGGTAGTAAGAGTGTAATGATAATATCAATTGGTACAGATTGTTAAGGAAAGGCTTTGGTTTAAACGTTAGAAATCAATACATAAAAAAGAGAGACACAAGTAATGTTGAAAGCATATGGAATGTGTATTGATGTTGACCCATTATTAAGCAAGTGTACTGATGACTTGGAATCACCCGAGTTGTTGATATTAAATCAAGGAAAACTTGTAAACCCAAAACTCTGTGTCTCTTACAGAAAAAAGAAGTTGAATTTTTGACTGTGCGATTTCCTGGTACAAAATCTCAACCTTCGATTTTTGGATCACCGTTGTTTCTTTACATAACAGCGAGAGTTGGTCGTTAGAGAAAGACGTATCATGATTGGGGGTCATCTTGGCAACAGTTCCACTCCTCACTGTGTGATCACTTTGATCACTTGTACAGTGATTATCCCGTAAATAGTGAACACCAATGGTGATTCACGTTCCCCTTACCTTAATGGTTTGAAACATTTACTAAGGGTTATGATATTCATAATAACGTGTCATTTAAAAAAGGGGGAAGAACTCGGAAAATGAATTGAGTTTCAGTTTCTCATGAAGGTATCAAAACCTATCTATTTTCTTACCATTTATAGATGATGATATTTCTATTCTCAGTACAGTGTTAAGGTACCAAACACTAAACAACGTCTAACATTACATACATCCGGAAAGTAAAACCAGTTCGATGATCCCACTACAGAATCAGACACCATATTCACACACACACACACACACACAAGGAGCTTCGAACCATTCCTCGGCAGGTTTTACGATCCATCACTTCGACCCCTCATTGGCTTGTTATTTGAGCTCCAGCCGTAATAAATGTCGAGGTCTTTGTGACCGTTGATATCCAGTTATAACCACTGATTAGAAACCTTTGAAAGTCCTTCAGGTGTGTAAGGTAATTCCAAGACCACACATACACGCTGGGACTGCGTGTATGACCCTTCAGTATTATTCATTTGGGATTTACGCCTTTACTTACCTAGGATCATCGGAGTCGTCAGCATCAAACTATAACCACAGAACGAGATGTTCTGAACTCTTTCTTCTTGGAGTGTTAAAGGTAATTCAAAGACCAAATAGACTCTCAGTATGTTCATACACCATAGGTCATGTTCGAGGGACTGAAGATACAGACATTAAAAAAAAGAAGAAATAGCCTCTCTCGATCGTTAATTGGAGGGAAAGTCATTGGGAACTGAATAATACAGGAGGAGGGGGTTTCTAGAAGAGCTCCTTATTGAGAAGAGAGAGAGAGAAAAACAAAAGGTATGCCACAGGACATGGCCTTGAGCTTCAATGTATTACCGTATCATGGCTCATCATGCTACACACGCCTGAGCCCTTGAAGTAAGTAAGGGTGAACTGATGAGACGAGACAAATCTGGGTTGCTGGGCATCAAATCAAGGAAAACTTGTAAACTTTGGCTCTCCATCTGTAACGGAAACAAAAAAAAAAAAAGAAAAAAAAATTGAGATCCTGACATTGCAATATCTTGGCACAAAACACATCCTGTTGTTCAAATCACCTTTGGCCCCCCGGCCTAACGGCTAAGACTGATCGTTAATCAGAGATCTGATTGTGATCGATGGTTTTTGGGTAACAATTACACCCCTTACCGTGTGTGATCAGTTTACTTACGAAGAGTAACACATACAGTGAACATCCTTGTAGATGGTAAACACCAGTGGCAATTCAAATTCCCTCGACGGTAGAAGGAAGGAAGCATTTGCTGGCGTTCCATTTAGCTCTATGTAACACACACACACACACACACACACACACACACACACACACACACACACACACACGCATACAAAATGTCGAGTTTCAGTTCCTGAAACGTGTTGTAGTTTCACAATGAGTTTCAGCCTGTCTCTATAATTTACTCGATCTCGAACACGCGTCTGTATTCTTAGTATAACAGTAAGGGTACGAAACACTACATTCTTGGTATGATTACATCCTTCCGAAAAATCAGGACCAGGTTGGCGAACCAAAGCATCATAATAATGCGTGGAGAGAAAGAGAAAAAAAGAATATAATTTCCTCTTTATTTCTGTGATCGAAGCCATTCCTCATCCGGTGCTGCGGGTGATTACGTGGCCCTCAAGTAGCCAGTAAGGTAGTCCGTACGCTTAAACCTGCACCTTCCGGGTTCTTAAACCACAGCGGAAGTACTTTTCAACCCTTGACGCACCACCATGCCCGGCTGGTCACACCCAGTATAATTATGTAGATTTCCTTTCTAGGTTTACAGCTACCTGCTTCAGACTACCCTACATCGATATTTATTCATTAATTTCTATTTTCTATAAAAAGAAAACTCTATACATTTATGACTGGGAGGGAAAAAGAAATGGCTTAGTCACTTCTCGAACGAACTGAATGACAAAGAAAACGAAAACCGGATAGGACGCCAATGACATTGACAACAAGGATCAAGGAGTTCCTATTGTGCTTTTGAGGTCAAGGGTTTGACCTTCCCTCTAATTGTAGGTTGTGAAGGTATTGATTGCCTGAAAGTCACGCTAGGATGAGAGGAATGTCACATTAGGTAATTGGGGTGATTATATATATATATATATATATATATATATATATATATATATATATATATATATATATATAAGATTTCCCGATCGTCGATGTGGCTGATGTGTTTTGACTGTACGAAGATTTTGATACTCCGTGGTTGACAGCTTTTTAAACTATAGAATGAGTATTATCGAGGGAAAGATGGTGAGGAGGAGGACTAAATGAGAGAATGGGAATTGTTGCTAATGACTTCCCCCACGGAACCAGCCCAGAATCGAATCCTGGAACAGGCAGTTGGGTCACAACCAACACAGGTATTCATCCTAGGGCCCCTCCTGGGCTGACCAGATGCAGCCTCCTGGTGAGAAGGGAAGATAAGATAAGAAGAATAGAGCCAATGCCGCAACTGAGAATATCTAAATGATATCTACCCGCTTGTCAAACCATTCCAACGTTCCTACACATATAAACACATCCAGCATACGCCAGGTACTCATTCATCGTCCAGCCCCAAAGGAGAGGATAAACAGCTGGGTTGACTGTGGACCCGTTGTCTTTTCCAGGATCAAAACCAGTGCCAGTTATATGGATAGGTCGCAACTATTAACTACCACACTACTGCAATTTGTGTTTGTAAATTTTACCAAGCGATGGTAAATTTATGTTAGTTTCTGTTAAAAGATTCTTGTTTTCTGTAAAAGTGTCAAAATAGAAAACGTTTATTTAACCCCCAACATAAGTAAATGTCTAGATTCATTGGTTAAGCTCTTGGGATCCCGTTGCAATTGCACACTTCTCTCTTCCTGTTTACAATATCCCACAAAAAAGGAAGAAACGTAATACAGTCTCAACAGAAATGAATTATTATATTCGATGATTTCTCAATACGAGTTAACTAATCTACAGCGGTGTAGAGACAAATTATATCAAAGAAACTAAACATGTAGATTATCAGCTCTGTCTATTTTTCATTCCGTTGCTCTACTACATATACTCATACGTAGGCGAACCCGGAGGCTTTGTACACTAATTAATTTCTACTTGGAGACAAAGATTATCTTACAGCTTTAAGCTGGAAGCTGAGTATCTTACTGTCTACTGATGGCGAGGTGTATCTGTTTGTATATGGCGTTAGAAGATATGATAATATATATTACATTTTATCTTCATTTTCGCTACATGAGCCAGTTCGCTGGTAGGCGGTACGTGTCATACGGTACAGTCCTACAACCTCATGTACCGTACCCTGTTCTAATGGTACATGTGCATTGGTGCTAAGCGGTACAATGGTTAAGATGGTAAATTCAACTCCTCCAAGAATGGTACATATCATTGTTATGCCTAGTTTATGGTACACGTTCTGAATGGATGTGTACCCTAGATTTAAGGATGGTGTAGCATACACAGACTTGGAGGATGGTACACGTACAGGATAGCACAATGTACATCCTGAAGGGGGGGAAGGGGAAGGGTTTAAGGACACCCAGGGTTGGAGTGTGGTACGAGGGTAGTACAATGTACACCTTCAAAAGGGGGGTGGAAGGGTTTGAGAATACCAGATGAGCGATTGTACATGGTACAATCCACATGATGGTACACTTACCACAGTGGGATTTTGACAGACTTATGTAACTGGATGGTACATAGTAAACGAGTCTGGATGAAGGATAGGTGACATACAATTCGTAAATATCTTTTTGATTTCCAAATTAAATCAAAGATTACGTTGCACTCTTAAAGGTATGAGTTGAAATGTTAATATTATATGATATTAAAGTTAAAAATTAGGTTTTTGTGTCGAAGGGAAACATTAAAGTCAAAGAGTTTATTTACATCCTCACACTTTACACAACACACTCACACATCTACTTAAAAGCGCTCACTACACAGTACTTACACCCGGGCCTTCCTGTGCCGGTAATGGCACACCGAGCACATGCATCCAGCCTGTGCCGATAGTGACACTCCGAGCACGCACACGCACTCAACCTGTGCCAGTGATGGCACACCTGAGATTGTGATGTCATTGACGGGAACCTTTCCCTCATCCTTACACACACACACACACACACACACACACACACACACACACACACACACACACACACAAAAGACTGGGTTTCCAGCATTTGATCCAGTTCTCACTCCAGCCTGAGCCGTTGTGTTCATCCTCAGGCTGATCCGTTGTCTATTAACTGAGCCCCATTAACTTGGGGTCTCGGCATCCTGCATCAGCTGATCCCTATAATTCTCACCTCCTGTTGCTTGCAAGACCTCGTCTCCTTAAATTGCCCGACCCCATTCGGGTCCGGTCGGCCACTCAAGCTTAACCAAACGCATAGAACTAAGCTTGACGCAAGCTGGTGTTCAAGACGGACCGTTTCTGTGTGAAGCATTAAAGGCACAAATCGGAATCTCTCTCTCTCTCTCTCTCTCTCTCTCTCTCTCTCTCTCTCTCTCTCTCTCTCTCTCTCTCTCTCTCTCTCTCTCTCTCTCTCTCTCTCTCTCTCTCTCTCTCTCTCTCTCTCTCTCTCTCTCTCTCTCTCTCTCTCTCTCTCTCTCTCTGTGTGTGTATAGCCGCTTTTAGGGCAGATGTGTCTGTCGTGCAACGCTAAAACATTTCTAACAGGCGTTAAATATCATCTCTCTCTGAAACACACACACACACACACACACACACACACACACACACACACACACACACACGGACAACGAATAGTTTACTGCAACATTTCTACTCCATCCATTTCTATGAATAATGATCAGAAGCATGAATTATTTGAGTCTCCACTTTGGGCAGTCCACACCACCACGGGCCATTTATCTGTCCACTGCAGTGTGGGGGGTGTGTGGTGGGGGTGTGGGGGTTATGTGGTGGGGGTGTGGGGGTATGTGTTGGGGGGGTTACCCAATGCATCAAGCTTTTCACTTCATACTAACGACCGTTCATAATTCTACCGATGTTATTGGAGATATGAAAACATCTGGTGCGCGTTTTATATATATATATATATATATATATATATATATATATATATATATATATATATATATATATATATATATATATATATATTCCTGGCATATTGTTAGTTGAGCAATATCCTGAGGTTTTCATTGGCCTCTTGGTTAATGGCTAGACTATGTTGCTTTCTCGCATGACTGACTTTCATTCACTTCGTTGCTTACGCCAGAATTATTATCCTTCGATTTCCTTTTCTTTCTTTTTTCTTTCAGTGACAAAAAAATATAATAGACTTTCTTTTTATTATTAGATGCGTAAGATCACTGATTTAAGATCGTGTGTGTGTGTGTGTGTGTGTATTTATGTGTCATTAAGAACATGTCTTACAGAACCTTTGAATAGAAAATGGGTGTTCAGCGATTATGTTTTTCTGTATATCACGATTATATTTTTTTTTTTCTTATTACACAATTGTTGGGTTGTATATTTACATTTACAACCTGACGGTCTGAGCGTCTTAACAACCCCGGGTAGTTGACAGACCGCTGTTTGATTAACTATATGACTGAATGACCCAACAACCCATACTCTTATTTAAAGATGAATAAAAAGATTTACCTGCTATTGTCAGAATTGTAAGGACACACGATTATTATCCCCCCCCCCTTGATATGAGAGCTCTGTGTGTGTGTGTGTGTGTGTGTGTGTGTGTGTGTGTGTTATGCAATGGCTCAGACCCCCTAGACGACTGAGGAGGGCTGCACAGTAGAGAGAGAGAGAGAGAGAGAGAGAGAGAGAGAGAGAGAGATGGGGGATGGGATGGAGTTGGCTTCTCTTCATAGCAAAAGAAAGTAAAAAAAAAAGAGATCTTGATCTTCTAATTCGACTGGAAGCCATGTGATCCCCCTTATGTTAACTTCCCTTCTTCATCGGACGTCATCATGGGATTCCATCCTTTGTAAGTAAAAAAAAAAAAAAAAATAGACACACTGAGGTATTTCAACTGGGCCGATAGACTCCCTTTCTAAAGTGGAGTGACGCCGGGGAGCGGCGTGGCTTCGTGAGGCTCGGTAATATCAACAAAGCAATATATGACAGTCTGTGTCAGCTGATATGTCAAATTTCTCATATATATATATATATATATATATATATATATATATATATATTGAGAGAGAGAGAGAGTTTTACGCTTGTTTTGCCCCCGTCTCTTAACCAAAGATGTCTATCTGTCATGTTTTCTTCTGTGAATGTACACCACACACACACACACACACACCCTCCGAGGGGAGGATGAACAGTTAGTTTGGCTGTGGGCCGACGCCGCGCCCAGGATTCGAACCCGGACGGTCCCGTGCGTGAATCAGTCACCATTGCTAACCACTGCACTACGTGTATCTGTTTTTCTTCTTTTCTATGTGTGTGTGAGTACATGTGTATTACGTGTGTGTGTATGTGTGTGTGTGCTGTTCATTCACACGCAAATAGCTTCCGTATCAAAGCAATACGCTTGAAATGATTATAATTGGATTTCAAATTGGAATAATAGACTCCAGAATCACACGAGTGCTTTTTCAGGACCCTTGCATATAATACCTCAAACATCAGGTTTTGAAAAAAAAAAAAAAAAAGAAAATTAAAGGTTTTCATGGTTTTTTTTTCTTTTTTGCTCTTCTAATACGTTTTCTCCGTAAGAAATATATATTCATTTTTTTTTCTTAAAGGAACGCACTCTCCCATTTTCTTTTTCTTTTTTTTTTTTTCCTCATCTCCATCTTCGCCCGTCTCATCTTTATTGGCCACACTCAGACCACGGAAGTTATGGCAACACAAGCCATCAGATGCCATGTTTGATTTTCATCACCGAGGGTTTATATATGTGTGTCAATATGTGATGGAAATATGTAAAAAAAAATTTTTATGTCAGATTGTTCAAACACTCTAGTCATTCACCAGTTTTGATGTATCTTTATAAATGCGTATAAATGTTGTACTAAGCTAGAGTTTTATGAATTTGTGTCTGTGGTGGAAACAGATGTTTTTGTACCGTGCAATGATGATGATGATGATGATAATCATGATAATAGATGTATTGATAGATAGTTGACTTGTAGATGATATCTGATTTTTTTTTTTATTCGCTTTTACTCTGCTGTTTTGTTGAATAGGCAAGTGATTTGAAGATGGGTCATTTCCAACTAATATATATATATATATATATATATATATATATATATATATATATATATATATATATATACACACTAACAAAGTGCATATGGACGCACACCTTCATAGAACATACAGGCTTCCAACAGCCAGGATCGAACCCAGGACCCCTGTGCAACAGGCGGGAGCGCTACCGCTATTCGAATACTATGTACTCGAATACTCTTTGTCTTACGTTAGTGAATGTTCGCGTTCATATGCATTTTGTTCGTGTATATATATATATATATATATATATATATATATATATATATATATATATATATATATATATATATATATATATATATGTATATATATATCTATATATTAAATGCTAGGCTGGCGTAGCTGAGGGCTCTTCAAGGGTCACCAAAGGGTTTCAGATATCTCATCCGAATGTATAAATTCATCTCTCTCTCTCTCTCTCTCTCTCTCTCTCTCTCTCTCTCTCTCTCTCTCTCTCTCTCTCTCTCTCTCTCTCTCTCTCCTCCAAAATCTGTGCCATAAAAGGATGGATAGATGTATGCATCATCCTCAAGGGATTCTTCTTCTTCTTCTTCTTCTTCTTCCTTTATATATATATTTTTTTCCCCTTCGACTCGAGCGCCAGTAAGTTGTTTAGCGTCTCATAAATCCCGGTATCATGGCCGCTAATCATTACTGTTCTCTTAATAGTAGAGAAATAACTCACTGGCATTGTCGTCCGCCCGCCAACCTCCTCCACCCACTCCTCCTCCCGCCCGCCTCCCGCCTCGGTCGTCTGCTAAGACGCGGAATGAGAACTTGGCTGATAGTTCTAATCTCCTTCTCTCTCTCTCTCTCTCTCTCTCTCTCTCTCTCTCTCTCTCTCTCTCTCTCTCTCTCTCTCTCTCTCTCTCTCCATTCCCGCGTTCATTAAGTCTCTAAAAAAAAAAAAAAAAGAGGGAGAAGAAAACTAGATCTCGAAATTAGATGCTACCTTAGACCTTGGAGCCTTGGAGCATAGTAGACATAATGATATATAAATAAAAGAAAGATTTAGTGTAAATACGAGTTTTGGTGTAATGGTTCAGTGTTTATTTACATGGATGGGAAAGGGTGAGGGGAAAAAGGGATGTGGAGATGGGAGGTGGTAGAGAAGGAATAGGAGACTGGTGGGTGATGGGAGAGGATGTTTTTGTCTAGCTAGTAATATTTTGGAGGTACGGTACGTAGTGGTTAGTGTGTACCGTTCGGTTAGGTCACAGTGTACCGTCAGGTGGGGTTAGCGTACCGTCAGATGAGGTCAGATGGCGGTACGACCCTTCGATGGTAAGTGCTATGGCCTTTAGCTTGACCCTTGGCTAAAGGGTCAGGCTTTATAAAGGCCAGACCATCCCGTACCTAAGGGTCGTACCATCGTGCTCCAGGGTAGGGTCGTACCGTTGTACGCAAAGGTACCCTCGTGCTCAAAGGTCGTACCGTCGTGCCCAAGGGTCGTACCGTCGTGCTCATGGGGCGTACCGTCGTGCTCAGTGGTCGTACCGTCGTCCTCATGGGGCGTACCGTCGTGCTCAGTGGTCGTACCGTCGTGCTCGAGGGCCGTACCGTCGTGCTCAAGGGTCGTACCGTCGTGCTCAATGGTCGTACGTTGTGCTCAAGGGCCGTACCGTCGTGCTTAAGGGTCGTACCGTCGTGCTCGAAGGCCCTACCGTCGTGCTCAAGGGTCGTACCGTCGTGCTCGAGGGCCGTACCGTCGTGCTCAAGGGTCGTACCGTCGTGCTCAGTGGTCGCACCGCCGTGCACAAGGCTCGCACCGCCGTGCACAAGGCTCGCACCGCCGTGCACTAGGGAGATTTTACTGAAGACACGTAGCTAAGCCATTCCTCCCGTTTTCTATGAATTACCTGTGAGTAAGAGAAAAAAAAGTGGGGTTGGGAGGGCGGATGGGTTGTTGGAGGCATATCACATCACGAGAGAGAGAGAGAGAGAGAGAGAGAGAGAGAGAGAGAGAGAGAGAGAGAGAGAGAGAGAGAGAGAGAGAGTAAGAGAGAGAGAGAGAGAGAGAGAGAGAGAGAGAGAGAGAGAGAGAGAGAGAGAGAGAGAGAGAGAGAGAGAGACGGGGCATCCTGTACGTTCGTATTTGTTTTATGCTTTTTTCTCTTCTTCCTCCACCTCTTTCACCAACCCCCCCAAACCCCCCCACCCCACCCCCCTCGCCGGTTGTTTACGCCCCTCTGGAGATGGATTCTTATCCCCTCCCCCCCTTTTTTCCCCCTCCCCCTCCTTCTTCCCCAGGAGGGGTTTACGCCCCCCTCGAGATCTTGGGAAACGAATCTTTTAATGTTACCCTAATGTGGGTCACAGCGCCACCTGGTTTGTGTTTATGGTGGGGTGTGTGCGAAGCGTGGGGGGGGGGGGGGTTGTCGCGCAGCCATGCGTTGTGAGATGGGTGTAGGGGGTTGGTGGGGGGCGGGGCGGGGTGGGGTGGGGCGGGGCGGGGGGGGTTAATGTTGTTAGGAGGAAATGTTATGGTATTTGGGGTTTAAGGTGGGGTTGGGGGGGGGGTGGAAAGGTGTCCAGCACTCACCTGCGTGATGTGGGGGGGGGGTTGTTTAAGGTGGGGTGGGGGAAAGAGGGGGGAGGTGGGGGTCGAACACCCATCTTAGTTGTGGTATGGGGGTTTGACAGTGTCGAAAACTGGGGGTAAAGAGGGGGTAAGGTAAGGTGGGGGGTTGGGGGGTTGTCAGTCACCCATCTGTGACCTCTTACGGGTCAGGTCACAGGCTGACCCACGTCATCGTACTCGAGGGTCGTGGGTGGAGGGGGGAGGGGTCGTGTCGTGTCGTCATGGTCAAGGGGTTAAGATTACGTCTTCACGTATTACCGATATTGTAATGAATATTCGATAATATTTGGTGGTGACAAAACATAAGATTATTATACGATTCTTGAACTATTTTTATTTTTATTTTTTCCAACATTTGGTCGGCATGGCAGACAACTTATGCTGCCCCCTAAACATTGTATCAAATATACGATAATTCATTTATATATTTCAATAAGAGATGTGTTGGCCTGATCTAAAACATCCACGGCGCTTTTATTTCTATAGAAAAGATCGGAAAATAACAATTCATAAAGATTCAAACTATTGTTTTTATCATATGTTTTGATAACCTTTTTTTTTTCATTTTCCAACGAACGTGATGAAGTAATTCGAAATTAATTTCGTTATCATTTAACACTCACACAACCGGAATAAATTCACGGGGAGTCTTTCATAATCATCTACGTAACATTCATTCAAATTATACCTTATATACATTGACAGTAATCTCGTACGTCACCTCATTCAGTCAATGTATTCTAAATTTACCTTCACTAACTCAGTGTATTCCGGAGTGAATGTATTCCACACACAGTGGATTTATTCTGCAAAAAAAAAAAGATATTAAAAAAATATGATTGTACAATAATGAATTCTTTAAAGTTCTCATCCCCACGTATAAACATCGGACCAAAGTGCAAATAAAAATGTAAATTCAGGTAATACTCGAAACGCGATAGTTCACACGAGTTTTATAAATGTCTGGCCTTTATATTTTTTTTGGGGGGATAGGGGGGAGGGAGGGCCTTTACACTTTTATAATATGACAAACGATGTAATTAGGCTCGTTCGGGTATTTTATCTACAAGTATTAAGTTAGGGTAGAATTTATGGTGGAACTCTTCTCGAATTTTCTAATTTCCTCTCGTTTTCTGTTCGAGGTGGATGTTAACCATAGCGTGTTTATGTAAAATTATTAACCAGTATCGTTTAATTATCCCTAGAAATGAATAAAGACAAATGTTTTTTCTACAATCCGCGTTTATTCAATATTACCGAGTGTGGGGCGTATCAGCGCGAAACGAGCGGCTGGGTTGTTAGCTAAACTACCTTCGACGGTTGTTAGAAAACGGTACCTCGAGGGGGGGGAAGGGGATTTAATCTGTGTAAAATTTTGTGTAAGTGTCAGTGCTGGCCAGTGGCTTGAGGGAGGAGGATGTGCTGCTCTGACCTGTCATTATTATTTTTTTTATTATTATTTCTGGCCAGTATATTTTATCATATGTTTATTTCTAATCCTTGTTATCCACTCGATGTTGGACTAAGTGATTTAAAAAAAAAAAGGCCATTGACGCTTGGAGAAAGGTAGAGTTTTATTGTCTTTTGTTTAATTACTTTTTGAATTACGTGTTTGGTAATTGGATAATGCTGTTGTACTCTACTGAAACTTTTGTGTTTTAGGTATGATTATTTTGCTTCGGGTATCGTATTGTGAACTGTAATTGATAATAGCTTAGGTTGTGAATTGTGAGTGATGTAATTTAGGTTGTTGATTGTGGTAGATTACATTCTAGGAGGTGAAATGTAATTGATCATACTTCAGGTTGTGAATTGTGATTGGTTGTATTTTAGGTTGTGAATTATTTGTTGTGTTTAGGTTGAACTGGGATTGGTTGTGTTTTAAGCTGTGAATTGTGATTGGTTGTAATTTGGGTTGTGAATTGTGATTGGTTGTGTTTTGGATTGTGAATTGTGATTGGTTGTTTTGGGTTGTGAATTGTGATTGGTTGAGTTTTAGGTTGTGAATTGTGATTGGTTGTGTTTTAGGTTGTGAATTGTGATTGGTTGTGTTTTGGGTTGTGATTGGGTGTGTTTTAGGTTGTGAATTCTGATTGGTTGTGTTTTGGGTTGTGAATTGTGATTGGTTGTATTTTAGGTTGTTCTTACGGTGGTAATTCCCCCAGGGATACCGAAAGGTTAGCTATAGCAGTTTCAGTTCAACTGTTTACACAAGAGGTGTTGTTTATCATTCCCTTCACCCATGTAAACACATTTAACATTCACATACGTGGGCAAAAACATGGGCACACATACTCAACACCCTACAGTGTAGTGAATATATATATATATATATATATATATATATATATATATATATATATATATATATATATATATATATATATATATATATATAACAAGACACGTAAGCAAAGAAGTGGATTGGTTAAGGTAATTTCGTCTTAATTATTTGCGCGTAAACAATTTCCGGAAACCGGAACCGGATGTTTGTTAATTAAGACGCAGCCGGTGATATACGGAGGCGAGGATCCGTGACTGGAGCCCCGGAATTAAAGGCCATTAACAGGAACATTCTCGAAGGTCTCCTCTTTTTCCCAGTAGACAGAAGAAGAGGAAGAAGAGGAAGAGGAGGAGGAAGAGGGAGGTGGAAAAGAAAGACAAAGAAAACGGATTAAATAAAAGAAGAAAACGATGATGATTTATTGTAAATAAATTCTTTTTAGTCCCCACTCTATGGCTCGAGTGGGTGGCTTTTTTTTTTATTTTATTTTTTTTTCTCCTTAGGTAGTTAGGAGGAATAATAGCGCAGTTATTTTCTCGTAAGGCATGCACAGTGAAGCCATTTGTTTGTCCTCCCTCTCCCATGCAAATTTATATGTGCCATTTGAGGTTAATAATCATTGCTTTGAGGATCGTTTGGAGAGGCGGGAGTGATGGACTGGGGCACCATTAGTCTGTCTGTCTGTCTGTCTTTATGTCTGTCTGTCTGAGTTTCATGGCTGGCGTGTGGTTATGCAATAAAGACATTTATATATTCATATTATTACGCGAACGAGCGTTAGGAAAAGGGGTTCTTTAAACAATGTATTTTTCTTTTGATGATTATTATTATAATTCGTTGTTTCGAAAAGCTAAACTCGCGTATTTCATCGAATTAAGACGTTTAAGTTAAAGTTTGATGTTTGATGAGAGTCCTTGGATAATATAGTATTTTTTGATGTGTAGTTACTATTTTGTTAACCGTACGTGGAAGGGGGAGTTTTTTTTACACTTGTAATTGATTGTGTATTTAATTATCAGTAATTTCAACATACATACATACATAATTACCTGTAATTTTTTCGTCTGATGGTTTCTTAATATCCAGAGCTCAGATACGAGTGTATGAACCTGGGATATATATATATATATATATATATATATATATATATATATATATATATATATATATATATATATTCCCGAGTTGTTTAATGATGGAATTAGATTCCGTAATGTATGCAGATGACGGCAACTTTTCTTGGTAAATGAGCGGATTTTTCTGTAGTCTTATCTTGCCTTTCAGACTTTTATGTCCATAAATTGCTACAGTAAGAAAAGTTCCCCCCCCCTTTCATATATCTTTTGGAGTTATTTAAGGATTTTTCAAAACTCCGTGATGTTGTTTTCTTCTTTTTTTTCTCGTGTAATGTTGTTCATAATGTTCTGGGTACTCGAAAGTTCATTAACGGGTAATGATTTTTTTTTTTAATGTTCTTGGAGGTATATACATGTCTGTCTGTCTGTCTGTCTGTCTGTCTGTTGAGACTCCTGTCCTTGCTTTTGTTTGTATGTCTGTCTTCGCGCCACTCCACACCACTTATTTTCACATTTCTCTCTTACTTTTCTTCTGTTATTCCACCTTTTTTCTCTTTCTTCTTCTTCTTCATCTTCTTCCTTTCTGTTATCCATCTTTTCTCGCGTGCTTCTCAAACCATTGTAGAATTCTAGTCTAGATTTTCCTTTGTTATTTTTTCATCCACTCGTATATTTATTTCATACCTCAACCATGTATATGTGTTCCACATTCCATGTCTTCTATGTTCCAAATCTCATCCCTTCTCTGTTCAACACCCCATCCTTACACTGTTCCACACCCCAATCCTTCTCTTTTCCATACCCTATTCCTTCTCTGTTCCACACCCCATCCCTTCTCCATTCCACACTCCAACCCCTTTCTTTTCCATACCCCCACCCCTTCTCTGTTCCACACCCATGATCACATCTTCTACAAACCATCTCTTCTCTGTTCCACGCCCCATCCCTTCTCTGTTCCACACCCCATCCCTTCTCTGTTCCTTACCATTATCCCTTCTCTCTAACACACCCGAGCCTTCACACACCATTTCTCACTCAATCCACTCTGGACTTTCCACATTTGAACATTAGAAGATCCACCTTCCCAGCCTCCACTCTCAAGACGCTCTGTTGTTCCCCATTCTCAATCTAGTTCATTATATCAGGAACTGGTCCACTTATATATCAAGGTTCCTAAACTGTTCTTTCTATATGGCAGGGTTAGCTAAATCGTCCTTTCTATATATCAGGGTCAGCTAAACTGTCCCTTCTATATAGCAGGTTCAGCTAAACCGTCCCTTCTATGTATCAGGCTCAGCTAAACCGTCCCTTCTATATATCAGGCTCAGCTAAACCCTCCCTTCTATATATCAGGCTCAGCTAAACCGTCCCTTCTATATATCAGGCTCAGCTAAACCGTCCCTTCTATATATCAGGCTCAGCTAAACCGTCCCTTCTATATATCAGGCTCAGCTAAACCGTCCCTTCTATATATCAGGCTCAGCTAAACCGTCCCTTCTATATATCAGGCTCAGCTAAACCCTCCCTTCCATATATCAGGCTCAGCTAAACCGTCCCTTCTATATATATCAGGCTCAGCTAAACCCTCCCTTCTATATATCAGGCTCAGCTAAACTGTCCCTTCTATATATCAGGCTCAGCTAAACCCTCCCTTCTATATATCAGGCTCAGCTAAACTGTCCCTTCTATATATCAGGCTCAGATAAACCGTCCCTTCTATATATCAGGCTCAGCTAAACCGTCCCTTCTATATATCAGGCTCAGCTAAACTGTCCCTTCTATATATCAGGCTCAGATAAACCCTCCCTTCTATATATCAGGCTCAGCTAAACTGTCCCTTCTATATATCAGGCTCAGCTAAACTGTCCCTTCTATATATCAGGCTCAGCTAAACCCTCCATTCTAAAGAGCGTTTTCCACAGACTTAGAACCACATGAACGCTCCCTCATCAACCCGAGAGCCGTAACTACCCACCTTCATTTCAATTGGATAGTTCAGTCATCGTTCACTCACCTCCAGTGGATGAATGGCATAAGATTTTGAGAATATTGAGAATATTCTTCTCACTCGCTAACCTCTTGTGCGTCTAACAATACATGTGGACCCCTTCCTTCTAACCTCCTCCACCAACACTTCGGGTACATCCACACGAGCTGGTCCACCACATCTTTCACCTTTCTAACCTCCTCCACCACCCCCCCAGCACTTCAGGTACATCCACACGAGCTGGTCCACCACATCTTTCACCCTTCTAACCTCCTCCACCAACACTTCAGGTACATCCACACGAGCTGGTCCACCACATCTTCCACTCTGTATGTATACCCTTCGTCCACCTACCCATCCCATCGCATAAAACCGCTCGAGCTGATCCACCACGTCATCCACCTCTGTATATCCACCCTTCCTCCCTTCCCTCCACCTCTCCATCATATACAGCCACATAAGCATCCACCCTCATTTTCCGTCTACCCTCTTGCTGATCCACATTTTAGTACAGTAATGATCCACATGTTAGAGATAAACCCCCCTCTCTCCCCCCCTCGCCTCTCCCACATCTCCACTTCCCCCTCCCCTCCCCCCCTCCCCACTCCTGGTGTACTAACTCCGCCAATATCACTAGCTATAACTCATTTTTTTTCCCTTCTTCCCACCCACCTCCCTCATTTTTTTCTTCCCCCCCCACCTCCCTCTTTTTTTTTTTTTTTTTATAGCTCCATCTATACAGACCACTACATCCTCGTGAGGCCATCACACAGCCAATTTCCCTGAGCTTCAACACGCCCTCACTACCCTATTATCGTACGATAGATCAAGCTTCAACACGCCCCCACTACCCTATTATCGTACGATAGATCAAGCTTCAACACGCCCTCACTACCCTATTATCGTACGATAGATCAAGCTTCAACACGCCCTCACTACCCTATTATCGTACGATAGATCAAGCTCGTCTTCACGCCTTGTAGAAAAAAAATATATATATATATCATCCCTCTCTTCCAACCCCTCGTTCGAAACCCCTTAAAGTGCTCTGATATTCCCCTCGGCCTGTGTCTCCCCCTTATTCCAACACTTCCCCTCTGTATAGACGTAAAAAAAACCTACAACCCACCACCACAACCACACACACCCACCACACCCTCTTCCGAATGTGTGTGAGTTTCCTCCCTTGCTTTTTCCACCCCTTACACCGTTAATGCCTTCTTAACGTTCCTTTCCTCGTGCATCTGTGTCGTATTTTCATTCCTCCTTATTTTTCCCCCCCAGCCGCGCCTTATTTACCATCGTACCATCGTCTTACCTTTCAGCATCAATGGGGGAAAAAATAAGATGTTGAGTGTGTGTGTGTGTGAGCCGGGCGACCGAGCCCATCTGTAGAATATTATCCTCTGGCCTTTAATTGGGTGATTTTAGTATTTTTCCGTGTATAATATTACCATTTTAGCACTCGGCTTCCTTCCCACCTTCCTTCATTCCTTCTTTCCTTCCTTCCTCCCTTCATTCCTTCCTTCCTTCACTCCTTCATTCATTTTTTCCCTGTATAATATTACCATTTTGTCACTCCGATTCCTACCCGCCTTCCTTCATTCCTTCTTTCCTTCATTCATTCCTTCATTCATTCATTCCTTCTTTCCTTCATTCCTTTCTTCCTTCATTCCTTCCTTCCTTCATTCATTTAGTAAATTACATCCTACGCGTATATTTTTCATTTCTTTTTCTCTTTCGTTTACAATCGTCCTCACTCCGTTTTCCTTTGTTACGACGATGCAGTTTGTTAAATCCGTCTGAGTCCGTCCGACGAGCTGGTGTTGGATTTTCATCCAGTGCTTTCAGGATATTACACACACACACACACACACACACACACACATACACACACACACAAAGTATTAAGTATGTGTTTTCTTTCATGTATTTTGAGTTTCATCTCAGGCGTCTTTGTCATATTTCACTTAATTTAAGGAGTCGTTATCATGTTTTCCCTATATTTAAGAACCTTTTGTCATATATTCCCTATTTTTAGGAGCCTTTATCATATTTTCCCCTATTTTAAGTACCCTTCCTCATATTTCCCCTATTTTATAGAACCTTTGTCATATTTTTCGTATTTTAAGGAGTCGTTTATCCCATTTTTCCTATTTAAAGGAGTCTTATATCATATTTTTCCTATTTAAAGGAGTCTTTTATCATATTTTTCCTATTTAAAGGAGTCTTCATCTTATTTCCCCTATTTCAAGGATTCCTCATCATATTTCCCGTATTTTAAAGGAACCTATTGTCATATTTGTCCATCCTATTTAACGGCCCTTCAACACACCTCACCATCCCCGCTCGAAACTGGGAGCTTCATATGGCATTTAGGCCTGACCAAATTTGCATACGACGAACGTATGTAAATCTCACAGGAACATTGTGACCATTTGGTGAGCGCCTCCCTCTCTCTCTCTGGCCTGTTGATCCTGTGGTGTTGACCTGGTTGCGAACCCGTGTTTGATAGACGACCAAGAGGCGCTAATCTCCCAGAGACATTAACTTTGATCTATGTGATTGGATGCCGCGAGGGATGATTGCAGCAGACATCAGCATTGTTGATTGGACGGGAGGTGGTTTAGGGGGGTATGATTAGGTGATGGTGTGTGTGTGTGTGTGTGTGTGTGTACAATGGTGATTCGACAAGGTGGAGGTGAGATTGAGAAAGCTAAGACACACGCACGCACACTCACACCCCCTCACACACACTCGCACCCACTCACACACACCCTCACTCACACACACACACACACACACACACACACACACACACACACACAGAGGATTACGGGTCATTGATATAAACACGGATGGTGTGACCAGACCAGGTGTGTGTGTGTGTGTGTGTGTGTGTGTGTGTGTGGCCGCAGATTGGTCTACAAAACAAAGCGTTTGGTCACATCATCATGGAGCGAGGTGATCAATACTGATTTACACTTTCCACTCTCTGTTGATTGACTTCCAGATTTGCATCTGGATTAAGTCCATTACATGACTGGAGTGTGTGTGTATATATATATATATATATATATATATATATATATATATATATATATATATATATATATATAGATATATATATATAGTATTTTTATACGCTTTTTTTTCTTTAACTTCGCAATTTCTGTGTGTGTGTGTGTGTGTGTGTGTGTGTGTGTGTGTGTGTGTGTGTGTGTGTGTGTCATGACCTGTGAGGTCAGTTTTGATTTTGATTTTGGGTTTGATTTTGTGGGTGAGAAGCCGCGAGGAAGCGTGAGTAAAGCAGGAGGTTCGTGATTGGAGACACGACGGGTGAGATTGGTGTCACGGGTGAGTGTGATTGGTGATTGGAGACACGACGGGTGAGATTGGTGTCACGGGTGAGTGTGATTGGTGATTGGAGACGCCATGGATGAGGCTGGCATACGAGGTAGATACTGGGTTCCTCCTCATGCGATCCTGGGTTCGATGTTTTTCGCGTCAAGCCGTGGTGAGTATGTCGTCGCCACGTCCAGCCTCTGTTAAAACCCTGGGTAAGGGTCGTTGAGCCACGCCCCTTGACCTCCTGAAGGCGTCGGAGGCGCGGAGGCTTCAGCTGGGTGGCTGACGTTGGCGTAGGACCCTCCCGACGAAGGGGGACACAAACGCCTCCTCTGGCGGCCAGGGAGAAGGACTGGGGCGAGTCGGGCAAGAACAACTCCTCCTGACGAAGGGGGACACACACACACACACACACACACGCGCGCCTCTGGCGGCCAGAAGAGCGAATGAGACATGTTAGGCCAAGGATGAAGAACTCCTGACGAAGGGGAAACACACACACACACACAGACGCTTGTGACAGTGAGGAGGAGAGGGACTTGAACACTCGACAGGGATCCTTTTCTTGACGGTGAGAGAGAGAGAGAGAGAGAGAGAGAGAGAGAGAGAGAGAGAGAGAGAGAGAGAGAGAGAGAGAGAGAGAGAGAGATTCAGCTTCCACCAGCTCGTCTTCTCCCTCCTCCAAATCCTCCTATTTATTCTTCTTTCTCCTCTTCCTCCTCATTTCGACACAGACGCCAATAACCTTATCACACTCCCCTCTCTCCTCTCTCTCTCTCTCTCTCTCTCTCTCTCTCTCTCTCTTTTGCACTGCCTTAAAAGTCATCCTGGAGCCTCATTTGCCCTGGCGAATTAGATAAAGATAAAAGATAAGATGATGTTAACGTCTTTGATGGCGAGACGTGTCTCGATAAAAACACGGCAGACTTGGCGCTTCCCTGTGCCTCCTGTAGTGTTGTTGACGACGTGTGTGAGTGGAGCGCGCGAGCGCGGTGAGTGGATCCGAGGCAGTAGTAGTAGTAGTAGTAGTAGTAGTAGTAGTAGTAGTAGTAGTAGTGCGTTCTGATGGTGTTGAATGGTTCTGAGATGGAGGAAGATCATTGGACAAGAAAGAAGTGGCAGTCAACTGGTTTAGTCTCGTCGGCACGGCGGTACGACCCTGAGGGCACGATGGTATGACCCTTAGGGCATGACGGCACGACCCTTGGACACGACGGGACGTCCGTTGTATCACGACGGTACGACCCTTAGGGGATGACGGCACGACCCTTGGACATGACGGGACGACCGTTGTGGCACGACGGTACGACTCTTGGAGTACGACGGTGCAACCGTTGGGGGCACGACGGTACGATTCTTCTGTACGATGGTACCGACCTCTGGGCATGACGGTGCGACCTACGACGGTACGACCAATGAGCGCGATGCGACAACCCTTGAACGACAACACGACCCTTGAGCATTCAGGTACGATTCTTGACCATCTGATATCATAAGGGTCGGGTCAAAGGTCAGGCCGTGTTACCCAAGGGTCGTAACCTTCGTGCTCCAGGGTCGTACAGTCGTACTCAAGGATCGTACAGTCGCGCTCCAATGGGTAAAGATTTTGAACGCAGTTTCGACCGCGAGATCAAGTCTGAAAAAGTATACATATCAGTAATTGGGAGAGATAAGTATTGAGCAATATCAGGAAAACAGCACTAACGAGGGGGATCGTTTAAGCGGCCTCGGATGGAGCAATATCGACCTCGGATGAAGATTCGCCAAAAACAGATATTCCTCGCTGTCTTCAGAGTCAGTTAGCTGGGCGTATGTAGTAGACGCTACTCCGCTGCTGTAGATAAGCGAAACAGACGCGGTGCCAGTTGGGTGTGAGGTACAGACGTGGTCGGGGGGGAAGACAGCCTTACGAGAGAGAGAGAGAGAGAGAGAGAGAGAGAGAGAGAGAGAGAGAGAGAGAGAGAGAGAGAGAGAGAGAGAGAGTATGTATTCCCGCACACTCAGCCTTCAGATTTATTACCCCCCCCCCACCCCCCACCCCCAGGCAGCGTTGGAGAGGGGGAAGGGGGGGGTAAGGGTGGGTTGGATGGGGGGGGGGGGAGGAGTGAGGTAGGGTCGGTTGGTTCTGGTAGTATAATTAACGACATTATTATCTTGCATCGGGGGATTTATAGGACCTTCGTAAAAGGAATTTTCTTGGGGGGGGAGGTGGGTGGGTGGGCGGCGGGGTGGGCGGCGGGGTGGGTGGGTGGAGGTGCAGTGTGATATAAAGGCTATCGTTATTGGGGGGAGGTGTGGGGTGGGTTGGGGTGTGTGGTGGGTTGGGGTGGGTGGGTTGGGGTGGGGGTTAGGTTATAATGCTACGCTTGTAGGTGTGTTCGTGAGTGGGGGGGGAGGGGTTGTGGTCTGGTCTGGTGGTCCGTGACGTGATGATATTCCTAGGGGGGGTCTGTGTGGGGGGGAAGGATGGGGCGGGGGGGGTGAGGAAGGATGTTGTGTGTGTCCTCCTTTACGCTACGCTTGAGGGGGTCGGTGGTCTGTGATTTGGGGGTTTTGCGTATCTCTTGCGTTACGACATATAGATGAAGAGGAGGAGGAGGAGGTATTATGTGGTCTGTAACGGGGTTTTCCGTTATGTCTCTCTCTCTCTCTCTCTCTCTCTCTCTCTCTCTCTCTCTCTCTCTCTCTCTCTCTCTCTCTCTTGCGCTGCCGTCACGGGAGAACGAAGGGGGCTCGTGCCATGAGGAGCCCCCCCCCCCCAAGATAGATAGATAGACAGGCGAGACAGAATTACATTTAGGAAGCGTTCGGTGTGACAGATTACATTGGAAAATCGTCTTCGAGTCATACTGGGGATGGACGGGTGACGGGTAACTGTCCAGTGGCGTCCTTTGAGCCTTACAAGAGTGGACAGGAGACGGGAACCTGTCCAGTGGCGTCCTTTGAGCCATACAGGAATGGAGAGGAGACGGGAACCTGTCCAGTGGCGTCCCGTGAGCCTCGGAGGCACGGACAAGAGACGGAAGTCCGTCCAGTGGTGTCCTGTGAGCTTTATAAAGACGGACAAGAGACGGGGAGCGTGTCCCTTGGTGTCCAGGGACAGGCAGGAGACGGGGGGCGTGTCCCGTGGTGTCGAGGGACAGACGGGAGATCACACGGGACGCATGAGGAATGACGCTGGACGGAGACCAGATAACCCAACACCATCTGAGAATTGGATACCATTGGAGGAAACTCTAGAATTAACATTCATGGTTGCGATATATAGTGTTAATCCCCTTCATGGTTGCGATATATAGTGTTAATCCCCTTCATAGTTGCGATATATAGTGTTAATCCCCTTCATGGTTGCGATATATAGTGTTAATCCCCTTCATAGTTGCGATATATAGTGTTAATCCCCTTCATGGTTGCGATATATAGTGTTAATCCCCTTCATGGTTGCGATATATAGTGTTAATTCCCTTCATGGTTGCGATATATAGTGTTAATCCCCTTCATGGTTGCGATATATAGTGTTAATCCCCTTCATGGTTGCGATATATTGCGTTAATCCCCTTC